>NW_025334350.1:0-126640 GCF_014858855.1 Bufo gargarizans
GAACTTCTGGGAGTTGGCTGGTGGGATGTCTGTGCCAGTGCTGCTTCTAGTCCCAGTCTGGCCCTGTTTGTGTCCAGTCTAGACAATGATTTATGAGGTCAACTCAGCAGCAGAAATCTCTCTCATCTCCTAATAGTTTGTTACAATGTATCAGTGCAGGTAAAATATATCAGTCTGGAGTTCTGAAGTGTTTGCCTCACAGAAGATTGCCTGGACCAGACACATTTGTAACAAATCACTGCTATGAGAAATATTAGGTGTGTACAGTTTCTCATCAACAGCAAGCAGAGATGTTGAAAATGGTGAGAAATTGAACCAAGTCTATTAGGACGTTGGAGAACTTGTTACTACAGAACGATTCCGCTTTGATCACAGGGGCCCTTTAGCAGTGTCCGTCTTCGCACCTTCCTCTTCATCACTCGGGGTGCCGCAGATGATGTGGCTTCACCTAGCGGCTCCACAATAAAGTGTCAGCTCTGGGTGTTAACGAGCGAGGAGTGTCCGGGATCTGACACCTTGCTGGGCCGCTGTGGAGGCGCCTCGTTGCGGCTCGCAGGCTCCAGAGGAGATTTGCTTCTTAGGGGAAATATTATATTATTCAATGGCTCTATATTTACTGCCCTCACATCAGAGATCTGTTACACAGAGCGGCAGTGACGGGCAGCTGCAGATTCCAGGCCTGTCACACATGTTTACAGCCGGCAGACGTCCCCTCATCTGACCCCTGACGCCCCCTCCCCGGACTCCACTGCCTTGTTTGGCGTTCTGTCTCTTGTGCCATGTGGATGGAGCAGTGTATACATATAGATAAAACCGCCATATAGAGTCACTGTATATACATTACTTACCCTGCACTGACCAATCCCTGGAAAAAAGACGAAAATTCTCCTTGGAAACCAATTAAAACCAATCCCAGTTTACATACAGCACAACATAAACCTGTCACCAATACTGTATATACAGTATATAGAGAAGAGTATTGGCCCCTCCACACTCCACCTGCAGGAGCCTAAAACCTCCCATTCTACATGGACGGGCAATAACATGGGGCTGCCGCCTCCTCCACCAGGTCGGCCCGGGAACATCGCGGTAGGGATGAGCGAATGCACTTCGGATGAAACAGCCAAAGTCCATTCGCATAAAACGTCATTCTAATACTGTAGGGAGCAGGAGCAGGAGATCCGTACAGTATTAGAATGTATTGGCTCCGATGAGACGAAGTTATTGTGTGAAGTCTCGCGAGTCTTCACGTAATAACTTCATAAATTAAATTATAATGTAAAAAAAACATTTCCCGAAGGTGTACCTTGGAACCGAACCCGAGTTCGGGAAATGTTTTTTTTTACAGTACTAATTAATTTATGTATTTTTTGTGCGAAGTCTTGTGAGACTTCGCGAAGCAATAACTTCGGCTCATCGGAGCCAATACATTCTAATAATGTACGGACGCTCCTGCTCCGTACAGTATTAGAACGAGGTTTTATGCGAATCGACTTCAGCTGTTTCATCCGAAATCTATTTGCTCATCCCTAGTGCTTGGTGATAGGAGTCTGGCAGGCAGCAGCTATGGAAACCCATGTCATGAGGCTCCCAGCACAGCACTGTCAATGGCAGAGGACGTCTGGACTCTGCAGTCTCCTATTACAGGACCATGTGGGGATTCAGGGAGCCGTTCTATCACCAGTGTCTGTAAAGGTAATTGCATGGCTAGAGGCTGGATGTTATACACTGCGGTAATGGTAGACTGCATGGCTAGAGGGTGGATGTTATACACTGTGGTAATGGTAGACTGCATGGCTAGAGGCTGGATGTTATACACTGCGGTAATGGTAGACTGCACGGCTAGAGGCTGGATGTTATACACTGTGGTAATGGCAGACTGCATGGCTAGAGGGTGGATGTTATACACTGTGGTAATGGTAGACTGCATGGCTAGAGGCTGGATATTATACACTATGGTAATGGTAGACTGCACGGCTAGAGGCTGGATGTTATACACTGCGGTAATGGTAGACTGCACGGCTAGAGGCTGGATGTTATACACTGTGGTAATGGTAGACTGCACGGCTAGAGGCTGGACTTTTTTATTAAAATATAAATAAATAACTTACATAATGGAAAACGTATCCAAACATAGCAATAAACCAAAACAAGTGACATAACACAGAGTCTAGCAAAAATACTATTCCCTTACCCGACCAGTCTCCCACCCCAAAACCCCCTATTTTACATATTTACATATTAAAATGCTTTCATGCTCATCTAAAATCCATTTATACAAAACATATATACAAACATATATACAAAAGTAATAATTATATGCCAGCCGTATATAAAAAACAAATATACAAAACACAAACAGAAACCTTAACTTAAATACTAACTATTAAACCCTTCACCAACCCCCACTGCAAACAGACAAACTGATCCCCCTCAAAGTTCAAAGGGAAAAGAAAACCCTGAGCTCTGTCAGTCCGTAAGTTCATCCCCAGTTGGACTGGGGTCGACCAGTTTGTATCACACACAATTATTTTTTTTATTTTTATTTTTTTATATATTTTTTTATATATTTACCTTTTATTTAATTTTTTTTTATATATTTTTATTTTTTTAAATATACATATACATATATATATATATATATACACACATACACACACATGTATATATGTATATATATATATATATATATACATATACATACATACATACATATACACACACATCCCCCCTTATATACACATATATACATATATCCCCCTCCTCCCCCCACACCCCCCTCCCAACCTAACTAAGCCCCACTACACCTCTACTAATATAATACAACATAACATGATATAATATGTTATAATACGGTACAAATTTACTACTTTCCAAAATCTACAATACCGAACACTTCCCACAACTTGTCGGCTATGGTTCAGTAGCCCGTAAGCCTTTTCATCCTATTCTTATACAAAACAAAACAAAAACTCTAACTGTGTCTTCTAGATCAGCCCACCACCAGGACAAGGAGTATTACTCAGTCAGGGAACCCCAAAACAAAAGCCCCTCCACAGGCGAGAGGCCTTGGGGTCCCCCCACTTTTCATACTCCAGAGAGCGCACCTTCACCAGGTCACCCATAATGTTCCTATATACCGTTTCCACTGGGAGGATTTTACGACTCGTCGAAACTAGACACCGTGCACACCAGATGTGATGCCTAACCACTGCACTAACTAAAAATAAAGTGCGACGGTCCCTGCCACCAAGGTCTTTGAATGCGCCATAGGCCCATTCCGCATAAGACAAGGCGGCCAGCCTGGGCCAACCGATGGAAGCCCCCACCCTTTTGTACACCTCTATATTAAAGGGACAGTGAAGCAGGAAGTGGTCCATGCTTTCTAGCACGCCCCCACACTCCTCCCGGGGACAACCCCTTTCCTCGGAGTTCCTGCACTTCATATTATCCCTTACATATAGCTTTCCATGAAAGCAGCGCCAAGTCACATCCCAAACCTTCTTAGGGATCCTTTCTGAATTAAGCAAAAGTAGCCCACCCTCCAGATCCTGACTTGGGCAATCCTTCAAGGCCAGCGGCGCCTGGAAGAAAGAAGACATGACCCCTCTGTCAAGGGAACCCCTCGACATGGTCTCTATCTCAGTCCTTCTCAGGCCCCACCGCCTTATGATCTTCAGAACCGGAGCAACGTAAGCCGGGAGATGTCCATGTGACGCACGCAGGTCTTTCACACGCCCTCCTGTCTCCCATTCCTGGAAGAAGGGCCGGAACCATTCCCTACAGGAAATTACCCACAAAGGAGCCCTCTCTTTCCAGAGGTTTGCAATGTTTATTTTCAAGAAGGTATTTGTTAAAAATACCACTGGGTTGACCATATCCAACCCGCCTAGTCTCCTTGTGCGGTAAGTCACCTCTCTCCTGATTAGGTTCAGCCTATTTCCCCATAACATCTGGAAAAAGAGGCTGTAGACCGTTGCCCAGAGAGAGCCTGGCAAGACACAAACACTGCTCAGATATAAAAGCACAGGAATCAGGTAAGCTTTGCACAAGTGAACCCTTTCCCTGAGGGATAAAGACCACCCCTTCCAGCGGTCCACCCTTTGGGCGACATCTTTCAGTCTACCCTCCCAATTTTGTTGATGATAATCCTCATCTTGGCCAAAGTTGATGCCTAAGATCTTTACTGATTTCTGGGGTTCTGGAAGAGTGCCCTGGAGATCGAAGACAGGATCCCCTTCCCCCAGCCAGAGAGTCTCACATTTGTCCCGGTTAATCTGGGACCCGGAAACTTCCGAATAGCGATTCACCTCCGACATCACCCATCCCACCTCCTCTTCCGAAGAGGTAAAAATAGAGACATCATCAGCGTACGCTACCACCTTCAGAGATGGCCCCCCCACCGCCAGTTCCATCCTCACCCCCGCCAACGGTCCGCGATCTACCCTTCTGATGAAAGGATCGATCGCAAACACGTACAGCAGAGGGCTTAAAGGACATCCCTGGCGGACACCGGAAGCCACCTCAAAAGGACGACCCAGCCAACCATTAACCAACGGGAAACTCTCGGCCCCTTTGTACAAGGTTTTTAGCCAATCTACAAACCTCCCGGGTAGACCATACCACAAGAGGACAGACCACAGGTATTCGTGATTCACTCGGTCAAAAGCCTTAGCCTGATCCAGGGATAACAAAAGCCCCTTCCAAAGACCCGCCCTGCCCCGTTCCACGGCCTCCCGGACACTGAGAACGGCGCTAAAAGCGCTCCGCCCGGGAACTGAACAATGCTGGGACCCCGAAAGGAGCTTCGGCGCAAATTTCGCCAGTCTGCAGAAGAGTATTTTTGCCAAAATCTTTCTGTCCACATTGAGAAGCGATATGGGTCTCCAATTCTCAATGCGGGATGGATCCCTACCCTTTGTCAGAAGAATCAGGACGGACTTTCCCATTGACCTTGGCAGATTGCCCGAGGAAAGACACTCGTTATACACCTCGGTCAAGAGAGGAACCAATTGTTCCCTAAAAGTCTTATACCACTCGGATGTTAAGCCATCCGGACCTGGCGATTTTTTGGGCCTGAGCCCATCAATGGCCAGTCTCACTTCCTCTTCCCTGATAGGTTCTGTCAAAATATCAAGAGAGGGGTCCATTCCCGCCCCGGGAATCGCCCCAGCCAAGAAAGCTGAAAGACTGTCCCGATTCAGTTCTTTCCTACCAAAGAGGTGAGAGTAGAAGGACCTGACGACCTCCAGGATCCCTGATTTGGACCTATTCAGGGAGCCTGTACTGTCAACCAGGCCCATCACTAGTTTACTTCTTACTGCCATCTTACAGTTCCCGTAAGGGTCGGGCGAGCGGTATTTCCCGAAATCCCTCTCGGCAACCAAAGAGGCGTACCTATCATACTGACACCTCTTGAGCAAGGATTTTACACGAGAGATATCCTCGCGGCTATCTCCCGTCGACACAAGTCTTTCAAGTTTCTTCCTCAGTTCCTGGTACAGACGGTATCTGTCCCAGCTCCTGAGGTTAGAGAGCTTTCGGAAAAACCTCGCCGTCCTTTTTTTAAACATCTCCCACCACTCCGACTTACTGTTGCACATGTCCACCAAAGGTTCCTGGCTCTGAAGGAAATCCTCAAAGGATTGTCTTACCATCGCTTCTTCCAGGAGAGACGAATTCAACTTCCATATTCCTTTTCCCATGCGGGGAGTCTCTGTAACATTCAGAGAGAAACTAATTAAACAGTGATCGGAGAATTCCACTTCCTCAGCTTGTAAAGCCGAAAAAACAGCCTCCTCCTTTAAATAAAACCTATCTATTCTAGACCTACGATTTCCCTTATTAAAGGTGAAATCCACGTGATCCGGTTTGTGCCGTAAATGAGCATCCACCAGACGAGCTTCCTCAACTATTCTACTCAAGACGACGCCATCAGTATCCAGCCCACCTCTGGGGACCCCCCTATCACAGACTCTAGTCACATTGTTAAAGTCTCCTCCAAAGATCACTTGTCGGCTGGTAAAAAGAAAAGGCTTAATCCTCATAAGAAGACATTTACGGTCCCACCTACTTTGTGGTCCATAGATGTTGATTAATCTTAATTCTTGTCTTCCCATGAGGACATCTAGAATCAGGCACCTTCCCATTTCCAACTCGATAATCCTCCTGCATTCTACTCTTTCGGCGGTTTTAAAAAGGACCGCCACCCCGCTACGTGGCTCGGCCGCAAGAGACCAGAATGACGGACCGAGCCGCCATTCCTGCTTGGCTTTCGCCAGCAACTCAACACTTGTTAACCAGGTCTCTTGCAAAAATAAAATATCAGCATCAATACGGCTGAAAAAATCAAAGGCCATAAAACGGGCCACGTCTGACTTAATGCTAGCAACATTAATACTTGCCAGCGTCAACAGGGTGAGTTCCGCCATCATACATGATCGAGTTGGATAGCTTTCTTTTTCCCCCCTCCACCACCACTCTCCTCATCATTATCTCCTGATCCTTCATTTTCCTTTTGCCTTTTCAGACACACTGATACATCCATACCGTTCTGTTTGCCCACGGAATCAGGCTTAGCCCCCCCTCCAGAAGAAGGAGGGCAGGGCCCGGCAACCTGCGAGGAGGCCTTTGCGCCCTCCGGTACCACATCCTCCTCCTCCCCAACTGGAGTTGGGGGATCCTCGTCAAGGACCTGATACCGGTTGGAGAGATCCACAGGAGGGGCCCCGACTAATTCTTCCTCTGGCATCTGGTCAAGGGTGAGTGGGACAGATGAATCCCACTCCAGAGAGGGCTTGCGACCCTCTCCTTTCTTTTTCCTCCTGCTCCGTTTGTTCCTCCTATCCCCCAACCACCTCCTGTAATCCTCGTCCATGCTTTCGCCGTACGAGGATGCGGATGTAGCAGAGGGGTTGGCTTCCTCAGGCTGAACCCCAGGTCCTCCCTCCTCATCGCTGTACCCTGGGTCGCTACAACCTGGATCCCCAACTAAAAGGCCTGCCGGAGAATCAACTAAGGGACCAGCTGCCGCCTGCTCCCTATCCCTACGGCGTTTTTCTTGCCGTTTAATCCTGGAAGGCCTTAAGTTCTTAACTGTACCCTGTCTGCTTCTTCCAGTGCTGGTATCACCGGCACTCGTCCCTTCACCAACCGGCCCAGTCCCGGCAGCAGGCCCTTCTTCAACAACAGACCCAGCTTCATGGCTAGCATCCGCTTGAGTCCGGGCCCGGCCCTGAGCCTTGTTGGAAAAGGCAAGCGGACAACGACTGAAGGGATGACCCAGGTCCCCACACAGGTTACACCGAATCCGCCTACAGGATGCGGCAAGATGGCCAATGTCACCACACTTTGCACACTTGCGAACATCGCATTGTGCGCTAAAGTGAGTGGGACTACCACACCTATAGCAGACCTTCGGCTGTCCCTGATAGAAAACCATAATTCTATCTCGACCCAAGAAAGCAGAGGAGGGGATATGAGCAACTGAGTTGCCCTGTGCCCTCAGCTTTACGCTGAAGGTCCAGGCACCTGACCAGATGCCGTGATCATCCAAAACTTTGGCGGGGAATTGTCCAACCTCGCCATAACGACTGAGCCATGTCATAATGTCCACGCTAGAAAGTGATTCGTTACAGGTTAATACCGTCACTTTCTTGACCATCGTCTGGCGGGTTATAGCCTGGACAGAAAATCCCCGCCAGGCCGGGGTGTTCTTTGCCAGTTCATATTTAGACCAGAAGAGCTCAAGCCCCTCTGGTCTAACAAAACTAACATCGAAACTCTTGGTGCCGTAGGGATGGATTAGGGCAAAGATGTCATTTGCCACAAAGCCCATCCCCAGGAGAAGCTCCACAACGTCTTTCCTAGAAGGCGTTGCTTCTTCACTCCTCCAAGAGAGACGGGCCACATTCCTACGGCTCCCCCCGGATGTAGGGAGAGACCAAACGGTCTCTCCCGCTCTTTCCTCTCGGAAGGTTCTCAGACCATGTCTCTCTGTCCAAAAAGACAGTTTAACCGGTTCACCCTCCACCTGCATGGAAGTCTCTTTCCCCTTCCTCAGAGCCTCCAAGAGGCGCCGTTGCAAGTTACCATTACCTGATTCCCTGGGCAAAGAGTCACCTGCAGCCACACTAGCATATGATCTCCTATTTACACAATCCCCTGCTTCCCTTGCAACCTGCCTCCTCCCGTCAGCCTCTTCCTCCTCGACTTCCGTATCTGCTGCATATGCAACTACCAATTCCTCATTCATACTCTCACCAGTTATATCTTCATTTGCCTCACCATTCATTTCACTATTTACATCCTTATTTGTAACAACGTCCTCATTCATACTCTCATTCATACTCTCATTCATACTCTCATTTGCGTCTCTTCCTAAGTTACCACTCGCAACATCATTTACCATACTTACAATCCCATCGCTCTTCACTCCCCTCAGACTGGTCGGGTTCCCCAGAGGAGTACTGGCGTCATTGGGGGCAGGGTCTGAAGGGCCCCCCATTTCAGGAACTGCGGAGGACTTCCTATCCCCCACACCCCTCACCCTCTCTGCAGCCCGCACAGTCCCCGAAGATTCTGCAACCTCCACAGACTTTAATGGTTTATTTACAGGTTTCTTTATAAACCTTCCAGATTTTGCTCTGGCCCTTTCAACTGTCTTTTTCTGATCCTTGTCCGCAGCCATTCCATCCTTCACCTTGTCCGCAACACTGTCAGGGGTTTTAACCCTGTCTGCCCCTGTGTTCTCCTTTCCACTGCAGGAAAGGGGGACACCTGCTGCCACCATCTTAGATTCATTCTCCCATGCTGCTTGGCCCGATTCCACTACAGGAACCGCGCTGGGCTCAGCAATGGGTTCAGAAGGCACAAAACGTAACACTTCTTCCTTTATGATCTTCTTTTTCTTTTCTCTTACCACCTCATCTTCTGGGACCTCCTCGTCACCGAAATACAATTTGCCCACTGGGGATTCCAGCTGTCTGATCTCCACCATTAGTCTCCCCCCAGACCTGCCTTCATCCCCAGAGGACGACATAACTGGTTCAGAGGGGTCCCCTTGGCCACCCGGTAATGAGTCCACCTCTGACTCCACCAACTCCTTCACCTTCCTCTGGCTTCCAGACCGCAGCCCTGACGGACTGGAGCCAGACATGCTTTCAAAGCGACAGTCATTTTTGAATTTCTCCATAAACGGCCCTCCATTTTTCACTATGGAGGCCCTCTTTTCCTCCAAAGTCGCGATCTCCTCCTCCAGCTTCTCCAGCCTGGAGGAGAGGACCGCTCTCTTACTTTTTGGTAGCATGGCCTGAGCTTTCACATTCCTCTGTTCCAATTTAAATTGTTTTAATTTCTTCTTTACTTCCTCAAGCTGATTTAGAAAATACGCCACCCTTGATGAGTACAATGAGGGGGTTTCAGTGGGGCTCATGACCCCCCAATTAAACAGTCTCCTGGCCTCTGCAGCTTGTACACCAGAGGAGATACCAGGAGAACCAGAAACACCAGCAACCCCACCAGGAGCTAAGTCACTGCTAGTTACACCTGAAGCACCCCCTCTGGGCTGAGGCACAGAATCACTACTCCCAGCCTCACATACCTCACCCTTTGGGGTTCCAGGCTCCATTCCTGCAGCTGATCCAGAGACTTCACAGGCTGCTTGTTCAGCAACCTGACCCGCCGGCTCTGCTCTCTGTTCACCCGCTGCCTGCTCAGCAGCCGGCCTTTCTTTCCCATCCAGCTTTCCTGGGTGCAGAGTTATCTGCTCTGAAGAGGAGCTCAGAGAGGATCCCAGGCTTGTTTTCCTCCCAGGACATCTCCTGACCCCACCCGGTGCATTGCTGGAGTCACACAGGGATTCCTGCAGTGGATCTCTGCTGCTCCTGGCTGCTGCTCCTCTCCTGCCCGCAGTATGAGCGGGGCTGTCATCTGCTCCCTGCGGCTTTGCAGCCGCACGCTGCGGGGTTCTCTGAGGCTTACCACCGGCCGCCGGTGTCACCCTGCCGCTGTTTCTCGATGCTGGAGAATCAGGAGGTAAGTCTCCAGTTTCAGGAGGTCTTCCTGCCGCACGCGGGGTTCCACTATGGCTGCCGGCACGTGTAGATAAACGGCGGCAGTCAGGGGCTCGAGGATCCATACCGGGAGAACACGCCACCCCCTGGGGAAAGGGCAGCGTATCCCCCAGCACACGATGTCAGGCTCTCGATCCTCTCACAGTGCAGCACAGAGGAAGAAACACAGCTCCTCCCACAGGATGTGATACACTGTGGTAATGGTAGACTGCATGGCTAGAGGCTGGATGTTACACACTGTGGTAATGGCAGACTGCATGGCTAGAGGCTGGATGTTTTACACTGTGGTAATGGTAGACTGCATGGCTAGGGGCTGGATGTTATACACTGTGGTAATGGTAGTCTGCATGGCTAGAGGCTGGATGTTATACACCTGTGGTAATGGTAGACTGCATGGCTAGAGGCTGGATGTTATACACTGTGGTAATGGTAGACTGCACGGCTAGAGGCTGGATGTTATACACTGTGGTAATGGTAGACTGCACGGCTAGAGGCTGGATGTTATACACTGTGGTAATGGTAGACTGCACGGCTAGAGGCTGGATGTTATACACTGTGGTAATGGTAGACTGCACGGCTAGAGGCTGGATGTTATACACTGCGGTAATGGTAGACTGCACGGCTAGAGGCTGGATGTTATACACTGCGGTAATGGTAGACTGCATGGCTAGAGGCTGGATGTTATACACTGTGGTAATGGTAGACTGCATGGCTAGAGGCTGGATGTTATACACTGTGGTAATGGTAGACTGCACAGCTAGAGGCTGGATGTTATACACTGTGGTAATGGTAGACTGCACGGCTAGAGGCTGGATGTTATACACTGTGGTAATGGTAGACTGCATGGCTAGAGGCTGGATGTTATACACTGTGGTAATGGTAGACTGCATGGCTAGAGGCTGGATGTTATACACTGTGGTAATGGTAGACTGCATGGCTAGAGGCTGGATGTTATACACCTGTGATAATGGTAGACTGCATGTCTAGCTGCTGGATGTTATACACCTGTGGTAATGGCGGTGAGTAAGACATCTGAAGTCGATTATTAAGACATGCAGTCTAATAGTTAACTCTATATAGTGTGTATAAATACAATTTATACCATGGATGACCAACCTATGGGTCTCCAGTGGTTGCAAAACTACTACTCCCAGCATGCCCAGTATGCCTACAGCCATCAGCCTACAGCAGGGCATGGTGGGAGTTCTAGTTTTACAACAGCTGGAGAGCCGCAGGTTGGCTAGCCCTGATTTATACAGTTATCTGTAAATGCCAAGGTTTGTGACATTTTAAAAGTGTGTATGCTTGAACTGAATCCAGTAAAACTAATAAGTAACTCACTATTCTGCTGGTGCAGTCCCTGTGTACATACATTACTTATCCTGTACTGATCCTGAGTTACATCCTGTATTATACTCCAGAGCTGCACTCACTATTCTGCTGGTGCAGTCACTGTGTACATACATTACTTATCCTGTACTGATCCTGAGTTACATCCTGTATTATACTCCAGAGCTGCACTCACTATTCTGCTGGTGCAGTCACGGTGTACATACATTACTTATCCTGTACTGATCCTGAGTTACATCCTGTATTATACTCCAGAGCTGCACTCACTATTCTGCTGGTGCAGTCACTGTGCACATACATTACTTATCCTGTACTGACACTGAGTTACATCCTGTATTATCCTCCAGAGCTGCACTCACTATTCTGCTGGTGCAGTCACTGTGTACATACATTACTTATCCTGTACTGATCCTGAGTTACATTCTGTATTATCCTTCAGAGCTGCGCTCACTATTCTGCTGGTGCAGTCACTGTGTACATACATTACTTATCCTGTACTGATCCTGAGTTACATTCTGTATTATCCTTCAGAGCTGCGCTCACTATTCTGCTGGTGCAGTCACTGTGTACATACATTACTTATCCTGTACTGATCCTGAGTTACATCCTGTATTATACTCCAGAGCTGCACTCACTATTCTGCTGGTGCAGTCACTGTGCACATACATTACTTATCCTGTACTGACACTGAGTTACATCCTGTATTATCCTCCAGAGCTGCACTCACTATTCTGCTGGTGCAGTCACTGTGTACATACATTACTTATCCTGTACTGATCCTGAGTTACATTCTGTATTATCCTTCAGAGCTGCGCTCACTATTCTGCTGGTGCAGTCACTGTGTACATACATTACTTATCCTGTACTGATCCTGAGTTACATTCTGTATTATCCTTCAGAGCTGCGCTCACTATTCTGCTGGTGCAGTCACTGTGTACATACATTACTTATCCTGTACTGATCCTGAGTTACATCCTGTATTATACTCCAGAGCTGCACTCACTATTCTTCGGGGGCAGTCACTGGTTACATACATTACTTATCCTGTACTGATCCTGAGTTACATCCTGTATTATACTCCAGAGCTGCACTCGCTATTCTGCTGGTGCAGTCACTGTGTACATACATTACTTATCCTGTACTGATCCTGAGTTTTACAGCAAGACACGGAGGCTCATATTGCATTCTCCTTCTTTACTGAACCACCAATAGCAGCAAAGAGAAAAAATTAACATGCAGGGAACCATAGCAACCAATGTCCCTCCCCTATGGCCCCTATAATAGGCCGCTCCTCCTATGGCTCTTCCTCTTTCTTTGCTGCTGCCAAGCTAAGTACACCTTGTCTCTTTTTGTGTCTCTGCTTTAGGTGTTATCTGTTGTTTTGCGCTGGCTACCGCAGGGTGACTAACCCTGTTTCGCTTGCAGCGCTCGCTTTACTTTGCCTCCCTCCCTCTTAGGGCAGGTGAGGGATTTGTCTCCTCTGCGCTTATTCCTGCGCGTTTGCGTTCCTTTATGCGGCGCCGGTAGGGCTTCCCCTCTCCCCTTCTGTGCTGGCCTCAGGCTTTTGCTCTGACCTCCCCTCCCATCCACCCTTACTTGTTTTACCGTCCCCCGGCTTCCGCGCCGACGGGGGTTGGGGGGCGGGTCTCCGCTGCTGTCTGGGGCTCCATTCCCGGCGCGTCTGCGATCCGGTAGGCCGCGAGATCTCGGCGGCCATTTTGGTTCGCCCTCTGTGTTCGGGAGGCCGCGAGATCTCGCGAGATCTCGGCGGCCATCTTAGTTTGGGCGGCCGCTTTCGCGGGCTTCTGGGGGCGGGATTACGGCGCTTCCTGTCTTCCTGCCGTTCACTCGCCTCCAGTTGTCCTGCACGGTCGGCGGCTCCTGCTTTGGCCTCTCAGGTGACCTCGTCCTTAGTGATTTGGGGGTATTTTCGGATCATAGCTGGGTTCCCTTCAGACATCTGTGTCCACTATGTCCACTCCTACTCCCCCTCCTGCTGCCAGTCGGCCCCCCTCCCCCCCTGAGGCGTTTAACCCCTCTGAGGCAGATGCTCAAGCGCTTGCTCTACAGCGCTCTGTGTCAGACGCGATTATGGCAGCCATGGGCTCCATGTCGTCGGTTCTGTCACAGACTATCACCCAGGCCCTGTCTGCACTCCCCACGGGTGTCCCCTCGCAGCTGCCCTCCGCAGCACCGCAGCCTACCTCCATTGATCCCCCTGTTGCACAGGGGACTGTGACTGGTGCGCATCCTGCCACCCCAGAGACCGTGCTTAGCTCACGGAAGAGGGCCCTTTCCCGCCGGGCAGAACGGGCGCGGACATGGAAATGCGCTAGAGCGCAATCACCGGATCTGTCTGTCTCTGATGGAGTTTCAGACGAGGAGGCGTTGGCGGATTTTGATTATGGGGTTGAGGAGGATCTCACCCTCCCCGTTCCGGTCCCCTCGACTTCCGCTGCTGCGGCCTCTTCTGCCAAGGATTTGGCAGCGACCTCCACTGCTACCCGCGCTGAGGGTGTGCTGGATGAGGCGGGTGAACTGATGTTCGACCCGGAGTCTTTACACCACCCGCGTTCGGCAGAATGGCTCCCATCTCCTCATGTAGGAGCGTACTTGGAGCACTGGGTGCGCCACTCGCTTAGCCGCGAATCGCGCAACAAGCTTAGGGCAGAGTGTCCCCGTCCGGTGGTCCCTAATAAGGTTTGTGACACCCCATTGGTGGACCCCAAGATGTCGCAGTTCTTGGCCAAGACTGGCTGGAATGCTAAGAAGGGCCTGGATTCGGCATTGCGCAGCTGCCAGGACAAGCTGTTGGATGTCTTCGGTCCTTTGACCAGGATTTTGGAGATGGCCGAGGCGGCCAGAATTGAGGGTTCCCCTGTTGACCCGGTGGAATTGAGGGGCTGGGCCCAGAGGGCCATATGCCTTGCCGGCAATGCCAATACTGCCGTAGCAATTGAGAGACGCAAGGCTATATTGTTTAAAATCGACCCCAAATTGGCCAATTTGGCGCTCACTGAGGCAGGGAAGGATGCCCAGGGCCTCCTCTTCGGCGAGTCCTTCATCAAGGACATGGGCCGATTTGTGGGCACGTTTACCGCACTGGACAAAGCCCAGGCTTCTATGCGCCGGGTCTTCCAGGGGCGGGTCTCTCATAGGGCCGGCAGTGGTAGGGGCCGCCTGTCCGGCCGTGCAAATTTCCAGGCCCGTGGAGCGAACAGAGGCTCCAGTGGACATCGTCCTCAGTTCCAGGACCAGCGTACCGCATCCCCCTTCTTCTCCACAAGAGGAAATCAGTGGCGTTCACGTTCCTTCCGGGGCAACCCGAATCATCGTAGACCCTTGGGTAAGTGCTCCCCAGATGGGGGATTCTACGGTACCTTGTGTAGGGGGAAGGCTCCGGCTTTTTTCCCACGCTTGGAGCCTCATTACCGCGGACCCATGGGTTCTGACCACGGTCAGGGGATTCCACATAGAGCTCTCGGGATCCCCCTATCTGATTCCTTCCCCTCCGCTCTTTCCCCTATCGCGCTCGGACTGTGCGTTGGTGGACGCAGAATTGCACGCCCTCAGGCTGAAGTTGGCGATAGAGCCAGCTCCCCCGTCTTCGGCGGGGGTGATCAGCAATATCTTTCTGGTTCAGAAGAAGGATGGGCAGATGAGACCAGTCATCAACCTTCGCTCCTTGAATGCGGTAGTACGTTACCGGCACTTCAAAATGGAAGGGATCCACCTCCTTCGGGATTTATTGATCCCGGGGGACTGGATGGTGAAACTGGACTTGAAGGATGCCTACCTGACGGTTCCGGTGTCCTCTCGCTCCAGGGACCTGCTTCAGTTCAGGTGGCAAGGAGAGGTCTGGAGGTTCACCTGTCTGCCGTTCGGGCTGTCTTCAGCTCCCTGGTGTTTCACCAAGTTGCTGCGTCCGGTCGTGTCATGGTTGAGGACTCGGGGTGTGCGCCTCATAATCTATCTGGACGACATCCTGTTGATGCACGAGTCCCGAGCGGGATTGCTGGAGCATCTACGCTGGACGGCGGATCTGCTTTCGGGTCTCGGGTTCCTCCTCAATCGGGAGAAATCCTGCCTTACTCCGGCCCAGAGGATGGAGTTCCTGGGATTTACTGTGGATTCGCTCTCGGAGTCCCTCAGCCTGCCGGCGGCGAAGTTGCGGGGGATCCGCAAGGAGTTGAGACGTGCTCTCCTCGCTCCCCATCTCTCGTTACGTCACCTGGCCCGCATTATCGGCCTGTTGGCCTCTTCCATTCAGGCGGTGTTCCCAGCCCCTCTGCATTACCGGGCTCTCCAGCGACTGAAGATCGCCCATCTTCGGACCGGTGCCTCCTTTGCGGACGCGGTGGTTCTGGACTCGGAAGCCCGGGAGGAACTGAGTTGGTGGATAGCCAACCTGGAAGCGTGGAACGGGAGAGCAATCTTTGGATTCCTGCCGGAGTTGACGATCGAATCGGACGCGAGCCTCCAGGGTTGGGGGGCCCATTGCAACGGGGTCTCCACCGGGGGTCCCTGGTCGACGGAGGAATCCCTCCTGCACATCAATGCGTTGGAGCTCTTGGCGGGGTCCTTCGCTGTGAAGAGTTTCTCCAACGGGATCGCCAACGCGTGTATCCGGCTTCGGATGGACAACGTGTCGGCGGTCCGGTATGTCAACCGTCTAGGGGGCACTCGCTCGGCCACCTTGGCACGTTTGGCCAAAGATTTTTGGTCGTTCTGCCTGTCCAGGGATATCATGGTGCAGGCGGAATATTTGCCAGGATTGAGCAACGTTCAGGCGGATTGGAACTCTCGCTACCTGTCGGACGGCAGCGATTGGCAGTTGGATCCGCTGGTGTTCACGGCGATTTCGGATTTCTGGGGTCCAATGTCCATCGACCTCTTCGCCTCTCGGCTCAACAGGCAGCTGACCCGGTTCTTCAGCTGGCGTCCGGACCCGGAAGCGATGGCGGTGGATGCTTTCCTCCAGGACTGGTCGATGTCTCGCCTGTACGCGTTTCCTCCGTTCTCGATGATCCCGAGGACTCTCCTGCAGGTTCTCCGCCATCGGGCGGATCTGGTTCTGGTGGTCCCGTTCTGGGGATCCCAGGTTTGGTTCCCCTCTTTGTTGAAGATTCTGGTGGAGATTCCTGTTCTTCTCCCGAGCCGGCTGGATCTTCTACGCAACCCTCTGGGTCTACATCATCCCCTCCTCCTCGACGGATCCCTGCGACTACTGGCGTGCCGGATCTCCGGACACCTGGATCTTTCGAGGGAATTTCGGCTGCAACTCAACGACTATTGGACAACGCGTGGGCTCCCGGCACCCGTAAGTCTTACCGGGCAGCCTGGAGAACTTGGGCTAATTGGTGCGTGGAACGGGACTTGGATCCCGTTTCGGCACCTGTAGCTGACCTGCTGCTTTTCCTCACTTCTCTCTTTGAGGCGGGGAAGGCGTATCGGACCATTAACCTTTTCAGGTCCGCTATTTCTTCTACCCACGAGGGCTACGCGGGTGTTGCGGCTGGTCAACATCCTTCCGTGTCTCGCCTCCTCCGGGGGGCTCGGTTGTCTCGTCCCCCTCGGCCTCGTTTTTCCACTACTTGGGATGTCTCCCTGGTTTTGGGCTTTTTGGCCTCTTGGCCCGAGAATTCTGCCCTTTCCATTAGGCAATTGTCCGCTAAATTGTTGGCTTTGTTTTGCCTCATTTCATGTAAAAGAGTGTCGGATGTTAGGGCCCTTGATTACGACGCGCGTTCGTTTACCCCGGAGGGGGTTACCTTTAACATCTCGCGTCGCACCAAGACTAGCATCCGGTTCGTGTCTTACCCTAGTTTTCCTACATCTCCGATCTTATGCCCCGTGGCGTGCCTTCGGGAGTACGAGTCCAGGACTCTGGCACACAGGTCTCCGACCAGGCCACAGCTGTTCGTGTCTATTCGGCATCCGTTTGGCCCGGTGGCTAGCCCTACGTTGGCGCGTTGGCTTAAGTGGGTTATGTCGTTGGCGGGTGTTGACACCTCTGTCTTCACGGCCCATTCCGCTCGGGGGGCCTCTGCCACCGCCCTGGCGGTTTCGGGGGCCAGGTTGGAGGACGTGATGCGCCTGGCCGACTGGTCTAATGTTACCACGTTCAGGGAGTTCTATTTCCGTCCTCCAGCTAATTTGTTTGCTTCAATTATTGACAGGCTTTGAACTTGCAATATGAGCCTCCGTGTCTTGATGTAAAACTAAATGATTTTCCTATTTCATGACGTAAAGTCATAGTTTTATTAAAGACACGGAGGCGAGTATTGCCCACCCTGGATTCCCTCCCTTGGGTCTTTTGGTGGGTTGTTTTCTTTCAGGGCTCACTTATGTATATATCTTTGCGGTTTTTATTGTCCTGTTGTTTATTAATGACATTGTATTTATTGCTATGTTGGTTATTTCGTTGCCATTGTAGTGTTTGTTTAATGCACTTTATTGCCGTTGGTCATTCAACCCCTATCGGGTCTGTTTGAGCTGTTGATGTCCGACGCTCTTGTCCTGACATGCCGGTTTCACCTGGGCCCATGGTCTGTTCTCTCTTTCAGGTTGAAGCTGTTTCAAGGATGGTATACAGTGTTCCTGTTTAAAGTTCTTCGGTGGTTGACCAGGTTGGCGACTGCTGGTTCCTGTTCGTACAGAGTGGAGTTCTTCGTTCCGGTTGACCAGGTTGGCGACTGCTGGTTCCTGCTTCGTACGGAGTGGAGTTCTTCGTTCCGGTTGAGGTTCAGAATTTCGTTGGATTGTTCGGGATGTTGGCACCAGGATCCCAAAGAAAGAGGAAGAGCCATAGGAGGAGCGGCCTATTATAGGGGCCATAGGGGAGGGACATTGGTTGCTATGGTTCCCTGTATGTTAATTTTTTCTCTTTGCTGCTATTGGTGGTTCAGTAAAGAAGGAGAATGCAATACTCGCCTCCGTGTCTTTAATAAAACTATGACTTTACGTCATGAAATAGGAAAATCATTTAGTTACATCTTGTATTATACTCCAGAGCTGCACTCACTATTCTGCTGGTGCAGTCACTGTGTACATACTTTACCTCTCCTGTACTGATCCTGAGTTACATCCTGTATTATACTCCAGAGCTGCACTCACTATTCTTCTGGTGCAGTCACTGTGTACACACATTACTTATCCTGTACTGATCCTGAGTTACATCCTGTATTATACTCTAGAGCTGCACTCACTATTCTGCTGGTGCAGTCACTGTGTACATACATTACTTATCCTGTACTGATCCTGAGTTACATCCTGTATTATACTCTAGAGCTGCACTCACTATTCTGCTGGTGCAGTCACTGTGTACATACATTACTTATCCTGTACTGACCCTGAGTTACATCCTGTATTATACTCCAGAGCTGCACTCACTATTCTGCTGGTGCAGTCACTGTGTACATACATTACTTATCCTGTACTGATCCTGAGTTACATCCTGTATTATACTCCAGAGCTGCACTCACTATTCTGCTGGTGCAGTCACTGTGTACATACATTACTTATCCTGTACTGATCCTGAGTTACATCCTGTATTATACTCCAGAGCTGCACTCACTATTCTTCTGGTGCAGTCACTGTGTACATACATTACTTATCCTGTACTGATCCTGAGTTACATCCTGTATTATACTCCAGAGCTGCACTCACTATTCTGCTGGTGCAGTCACTGTGTACATACATTACTTATCCTGTACTGATCCTGAGTTACATCCTGTATTATACTCCAGAGCAGCACTCACTATTCTGCTGGTGCAGTCACTGTGTACATACATTACTTATCCTGTACTGATCCTGAGTTACATCCTGTATTATACTCCAGAGCTGCACTCACTATTCTGCTGGTGCAGTCACTGTGTACATACATTACTTATCCTGTGCTGATCCTGAGTTACATCCTGTATTATACTCCAGAGCTGCACTCACTATTCTGCTGGTGCAGTCACTGTGTACATACATTACTTATCCTGTACTGATCCTGAGTTACATCCTGTATTATACTCCAGAGCTGTACTCTCTATTCTGCTGGTGCAGTCACCGTGTACATACATTACTTATCCTGTACTGATCCTGGGTTACATCCTGTATTATACTCCAGAGCTGCACTCACTATTCTGCTGGTGCAGTCACTGTGTACATACATTGCTTATCCTGTACTGACCCTGAGTTACATCCTGTATTATACTCCAGAGCTGCACTCACTATTCTGCTGATGCAGTCACTGTGTACATACATTACTTATCCTGTACTGATCCTGAGTCACATCCTGTATTATACTCCAGAGCTGCACTCACTATTCTGCTGATGCAGTCACTGTGTACATACATTACTTATCCTGTACTGATCCTGGGTTACATCCTGTATTATACTCCAGAGCTGCACTCACTATTCTGCTGATGCAGTCACTGTGTACATACATTACTTATCCTGTACTGATCCTGGGTTACATCCTGTATTTCTTTTATTATAAAACATAACAATAACACAATGTAACCATATTAATAATAATAAACATCATGATCAGCATAAAATATCAAACACAACCGAACAATATATAAAACTCACACTGGTGCAGCCCCTCATATAAAGAAACGCACAATGCTGCATTATAGGCAGACACCGACCGTACACCACAACACATCGCACATCCTCAATACTATGCTTTTATCGAACTGCTTCTCAGCGCAATGCATCGCATACCTGCCCCCATGCTGCATGCTGTACATGAGGCATCAGTATACAGTTTGATCAAAAAGCATAGGCCCACTCACCGCGACAAGGTTGCCTCTTTGAATGGAACCCTATTCTAAATTTGGCGCAGCACTGAACGGCAAACACCGATGCAGCAGCACCGCCCCAGCAGGCAGCGCGATCCAGCAGTCAAACAGCGCCCCCGCTGTCTGGCAAGGCCACCCAGGCACTGGGTCCACCAGCCCACCAGTACAGCACCAAAGCAACAATGGCCGTCGCAGTACTGCACCATGTGAACAGGTGTGGAACTCACCCTATCACATACTCTCAGGAACTCCAGCTGAGAGGTAGGAATGTAACCCCTATGCAGACTCCTGCTAATGGAGGATGTGCGATCCAGTTCTTTTTCTTATATTTTACACACATTTGTATTTTATTCTATTCTTTTTTCCAATACTATACATACACCGTCCCCACCCAGGACACACATCATATTATATACAAATAATCACAGAAAACTAACGGCTCCAATTGCCAAATAAACCCCCTATATAATAATAACAATATTAATAATATATATATTTTATATTATACACACACACACAATACTGCTGGTTACAGTCAGTGCCCCCCATAACACTGTCACTGCTGGCTATAGTCAGTGCCCCCATAACACTGTCACTGCTGGCTACAGTCAGTGCCCCCATAACACTGTCACTGCTGGCTATAGTCAGTGCCCCCATAACACTGTCACTGCTGGCTACAGTCAGTGCCCCCATAACACTGTCACTGCTGGCTATAGTCAGTGCCCCCCATAACACTGTCACTGCTGGCTACAGTCAGTGCCCCCATAACACTGTCACTGCTGGCTATAGTCAGTGCCCCCATAACACTGTCACTGCTGGCTACAGTCAGTGCCCCCATAACACTGTCACTGCTGGCTATAGTCAGTGCCCCCATAACACTGTCACTGCTGGCTATAGTCAGTGCCCCCATAACACTGTCACTGCTGGCTATAGTCAGTGCCCCCATAACACTGTCACTGCTGGCTACAGTAAGTGCCCCCCATAACACTGTCACTGCTGGCTACAGTCAGTGCCCCCATAACACTGTCACTGCTGGCTATAGTCAGTGCCCCCATAACACTGTCACTGCTGGCTACAGTAAGTGCCCCCCATAACACTGTCACTGCTGGCTACAGTCAGTGCCCCCATAACACTGTCACTGCTGGCTACAGTCAGTGCCCCCATAACACTGTCACTGCTGGCTACAGTCAGTGCCCCCATAACACTGTCACTGCTGGCTACAGTCAGTGCCCCCCATAACACTGTCACTGCTGGCTATAGTCAGTGCCCCCATAACACTGTCACTGCTGGCTATAGTCAGTGCCCCCATAACACTGTCACTGCTGGCTATAGTCAGTGCCCCCATAACACTGTCACTGCTGGCTATAGTCAGTGCCCCCATAAACACTGTCACTGCTGGCTATAGTCAGTGCCCCCATAACACTGTCACTGCTGGCTATAGTCAGTGCCCCATAACCCATAACACTGTCACTGCTGGCTATAGTCAGTGCCCATAACACTGTCACTGCTGGCTATAGTCAGTGCCCCCATAACACTGTCACTGCTGGCTATAGTCAGTGCCCCCATAACACTGTCACTGCTGGCTATAGTCAGTGCCCCCATAACACTGTCACTGCTGGCTACAGTCAGTGCCCCCCATAACACTGTCACTGCTGGCTATAGTCAGTGCCCCCATAACACTGTCACTGCTGGCTACAGTCAGTGCCCCCATAACACTGTCACTGCTGGCTATAGTCAGTGCCCCCATAACACTGTCACTGCTGGCTATAGTCAGTGCCCCCATAACACTGTCACTGCTGGCTACAGTCAGTGCCCCCATAACACTGTCACTGCTGGCTATAGTCAGTGCCCCCATAACACTGTCACTGCTGGCTACAGTCAGTGCCCCCCATAACACTGTCACTGCTGGCTACAGTCAGTGCCCCCCATAACACTGTCACTGCTGGCTATAGTCAGTGCCCCCCATAACACCGTCACTGCTGGCTATAGTCAGTGCCCCCATAACACTGTCACTGCTGGCTATAGTCAGTGCCCCCATAACACTGTCACTGCTGGTTATAGTCAGTGCCCCCATAACACTGTCACTGCTGGCTACAGTCAGTGCCCCATAACACTGTCACTGCTGGCTATAGTCAGTGCCCCCATAACACTGTCACTGCTGGCTATAGTCAGTGCCCCCATAACACTGTCACTGCTGGCTACAGTCAGTGCCCCCCATAACACTGTCACTGCTGGCTATAGTCAGTGCCCCCATAACACTGTCACTGCTGGCTATAGTCAGTGCCCCCATAACACTGTCACTGCTGGCTACAGTCAGTGCCCCCATAACACTGTCACTGCTGGCTACAGTCAGTGCCCCCATAACACTGTCACTGCTGGCTACAGTCAGTGCCCCCCATAACACTGTCACTGCTGGCTACAGTCAGTGCCCCCCATAACACTGTCACTGCTGGCTATAGTCAGTGCCTCCATAACACTGTCACTGCTGGCTACAGTCAGTGCCCCCCATAACACTGTCACTGCTGGCTACAGTCAGTGCCCCCATAACACTGTCACTGCTGGCTACAGTCAGTGCCCCCCATAACACCGTCACTGCTGGCTACAGTCAGTGCCCCCATAACACTGTCACTGCTGGCTATAGTCAGTGCCCCCATAACACTGTCACTGCTGGCTATAGTCAGTGCCCCCATAACACTGTCACTGCTGGCTACAGTCAGTGCCCCCATAACACTGTCACTGCTGGCTACAGTCAGTGCCCCCATAACACTGTCACTGCTGGCTACAGTCAGTGCCCCCATAACACTGTCACTGCTGGCTATAGTCAGTGCCCCCATAACATTGTCACTGCTGGCTATAGTCAGTGCCCCCATAACACTGTCACTGCTGGCTACAGTCAGTGCCCCCCATAACACTGTCACTGCTCGCTACAGTCAGTGCCCCCATAACACTGTCACTGCTGGCTACAGTCAGTGCCCCCATAACACTGTCACTGCTGGCTACAGTCAGTGCCCCCCATAACACTGTCACTGCTGGTTACAGTCAGTGCCCCATAACACTGTCACTGCTGGCTATAGTCAGTGCCCCCATAACACTGTCACTGCTGGCTATAGTCAGTGCCCCCATAACACTGTCACTGCTGGCTATAGTCAGTGCCCCCATAACACTGTCACTGCTGGCTACAGTCAGTGCCCGCCATAACACTGTCACTGCTGGCTATAGTCAGTGCCCCCATAACACTGTCACTGCTGGCTACAGTCAGTGCCCCCCATAACACTGTCACTGCTGGCTACAGTCAGTGCCCCCATAACACTGTCACTGCTGGCTACAGTCAGTGCCCCCATAACACTGTCACTGCTGGCTACAGTCAGTGCCCCCCATAACACTGTCACTGCTGGCTATAGTCAGTGCCTCCATAACACTGTCACTGCTGGCTATAGTCAGTGCCCCCATAACACTGTCACTGCTGGCTACAGTCAGTGCCCGCCATAACACTGTCACTGCTGGCTATAGTCAGTGCCCCCATAACACTGTCACTGCTGGCTACAGTCATTCCCCCCATAACACTGTCACTGCTGGCTACAGTCAGTGCCCCCCATAACACTGTCACTGCTGGCTACAGTCAGTGCCCCCATAACACTGTCACTGCTGGCTATAGTCAGTGCCCCATAACACTGTCACTGCTGGCTACAGTCAGTGCCCCCCATAAGCAGTGACATTGTTATGGAGGCACAGAACATTTATATACATTCTATATAAGCTCCTCCCCCTCCAGTGTCTGGCTCCTCCCCTATGCACGGCCAGTGGCTTTGGTTGAGGTCGACCACAGGGAGGACCGTCAGCGTCGTTGACGGGGAACCGCCACCCGTCCCTGTAAACCCCTAGAACGCCATAAGGGAGGAGGAGACCCCCAGGGGGCACCCAGAAACATCTGCTCCGTGTGAAGTCTGCCCACAAGGAGTTTACACGATTTCTATGAATACCTTCAACTACTTTCGATTCGCTAAGATCTCTGCTTGCTGTCCGTAAACACTAGCTTCCATTCAGAGGCAGTAAACCTGTACAAGGCTAGTTCTGCCCTCAGCTGAGGGTTTGTTACAATTGTATCCAGTGTAGGCAATGTTCTCTCAGCCGCTTTGTTACAATGTATCAGTCTGGAGCAAAGAACATTGTCTAGACTGCATACAGCTGTAACAAACCCTCAGCTGAGAGCAAGCCGAGCTATGTACAAGTGTACTGCCTCTAAATGGAAACAAGAGCGTTTCATTCACTGACAGCAAGCAGAAATCTTTAAAACAAAGAGATATTGAAGCAGGAAACGCAGAAAATTGTAAAACGTTTTCATTCACTGCTGGATTGTCCGGGGTTAGGAAAACATGGCGGCTCTCCTCCAAAAACAGCGCCCCAGTGAGAGGAGCTCCGCTGCAGTACCACATGTCACCTGTTGAAAGGGGTGGCGCTGTTCTCAATGAAAGCTGGCATGTTTCCCTGTACCACCCACATAGGCCCCACCTCTGGGTGATGCCCTCCTGGCACGGCTGCTGTTCGGCTCCAATAACACCTCCTGTACCATCAGAGGCTCTGACTACGTCTTCTTCTCCAATCAGAAACGCTGTAGGAAACACAGGACAGTCAGTGCTCAAAGAGGAGAGTGAGCATAGCCAGAAAATACCACCGCCATAATAACACCATATAATACCGCGCTGACGCTCCCATGTAATAATACTGCGCTGACGCTCCCATGTAGTATAATACTGCGCTGACGCTCCCATGTAGTATAATACCGCGCTGACGCTCCCATGTAGTATAATACCGCGCTGACGCTCCCATGTAGTATAATACCGCGCTGACGCTCCCATGTAATAATACTGCGCTGACGCTCCCATGTAGTATAATACTGCGCTGACGCTCCCATGTAGTATAATACCGCGCTGACGCTCCCATGTAATAATACTGCGCTGACGCTCCCATGTAGTATAATACCGCGCTGGCGCTCCCATGTAGTATAATACCGCACTGACGCTTCCATGTAGTATAATACCGCGCTGACGCTCCCATGTAGTATAATACTGCGCTGACGCTCCTATGTAGTATAATACCGCGCTGACGCTCCCATGTAATAATACTGCGCTGACGCTCCCATGTAGTATAATACTGCGCTGACGCTCCCATGTAGTATAATACTGCGCTGACGCTCCCATGTAGTATAATACTGCGCTGACGCTCCCATGTAGCATAATACCGCGCTGACGCTCCCATGTAATAATACCGCGCTGACGCTCCCATGTAGTATAATACTGCGCTGACGCTCCCATGTAGTATAATACTGCGCTGACGCTCCCATGTAGCATAATACCGCGCTGACGCTCCCATGTAATAATACCGCGCTGACGCTCCCATGTAGTATAATACTGCGCTGACGCTCCCATGTAGTATAATACTGCGCTGACACTCCCATGTAGTATAATACTGCGCTGACGCTCCCATGTAGCATAATACCGCGCTGACGCTCCCATGTAATAATACCGCGCTGACGCTCCCATGTAGTATAATACTGCGCTGACGCTCCCATGTAGTATAATACTGCGCTGACACTCCCATGTAGTATAATACTGCGCTGTAGCCTCTATTTTCTGGAACAGTTTCTAAATTATTGATTTCGGACCCCGCCCGATCCCTCTGATTGATTTCGGACCCGCCCGATCCCTCCGTTTGATTTCGGACCCCGTCCGATCCCTCCGATTGATTTCGGACCCAGCTCGATCTCTCCGATTGATTTCGGACCCGCCCGATCCCTCTGATTGATTTCGGACCCCGTCCGATCCCTCTGATTGATTTTGGACCCCGTCCGATCCCTCCGATTGATTTCGGACCCAGCTCGATCCCTCCGATTGATTTCAGACCCCGTCCGATCCCTCTGATTGATTTCGGACCCCGTCCGATCCCTCTGATTGATTTCGGACCCCGTCCGATCCCTCTGATTGATTTCGGACCCCGTCCGATCCCTCTGATTGATTTCGGCCCTGTCCGATCCCCGATTGATTTCGGACCCCGCCCGATCCCTCTGATTGATTTCGGACCCCGTCCGATCCCTCTGATTGATTTCGGCCCCGTCCGATCCCCCTGATTGATTTCGGACCCCGCCCGATCCCTCTGATTGATTTCGGACCCCGTCCGATCCCTCTGATTGATTTCGGACCCCGCTCGATCCCTCTGATTGATTTCGGCCCCGTCCGATCCCCCTGATTGATTTCGGACCCCGCCCGATCCCTCTGATTGATTTCGGACCCCGCCCGATCCCGCTCGATCCCTCTGATTGATTTCGGACCCCGTCCGATCCCTCTGATTGATTTCGGACCCCGCCCGATCCCTCTGATTGATTTCGGACCCCGCCCGATCCCTCCGTTTGATTTCGGACCCCGTTCGATCCCTCTGATTGATTTCGGACCCGTCCGATCCCCCTGATTGATTTCGGACCCCGCCCGATCCCTCTGATTGATTTCGGACCCCGCCCGATCCCTCTGATTGATTTCGGACCCCGCCCGATCCCTCTGATTGATTTCGGACCCCGCCCGATCCCGCTCGATCCCTCTGATTGATTTCGGACCCCGTCCGATCCCTCTGATTGATTTCGGACCCCGCCCGATCCCTCCGTTTGATTTCGGACCCCGTTCGATCCCTCTGATTGATTTCGGACCCGTCCGATCCCCCTGATTGATTTCGGACCCCGCCCGATCCCTCTGATTGATTTCGGACCCCGCCCGATCCCTCTGATTGATTTCGGACCCCCTCCGATCCCTCTGATTGATTTCGGACCCTGCCCCCCCGAGCTGTCAGTCACAGGGACGGGGACTTCAGGGAGGCTGCAGGTATGGAGGGCTGCCAGGCCTCCACATGTTCCCTAATCTCCCGACCTCCTTGCTGGATCCAGAACAAGCCCTAAAACAAGCCATTAATACCCTGACACCGCGGCCCCGTCACACCTCGGCCGGCGATCTGATCCTGACTGACTGCAGGGCCCGGGAGAGAACATGTGGGGGGGTCATAAAAGAGGCTCTGGGCCCCCGCCCGCTCTTTATGAGCTGTTGCCTGATGTCTCCTTGTAGCCGGAGCAGCTGTTCCTGGTTCTCCGGAGCCCAGCAGGTGTATCGCCACCGCCGCCCCCCGCCCGCCTCTCACATCACAAATAACACAGCGGCCATCCATCATAGTTACGGCCGGTCCCGGCGCGCCCGCCGCTCGGCCCTTACCTTGGGCGTCTTCTCTCCGCGGATTATTAGTTACACTTTCTACGCTCTTTCTAATTGAATAACCTCTGCCCCCTGACGAGGCGGGGGAGGGGGCGCCCGCCGTTTATTTGGTGGCGAGGAAACAATGGACACATTGTGGCGGGTGAAATCAATTACCTGCTGGGAACATCTGGTGCGGAGTCCGCTAATGGATGCGGGGCCCCGAATCAGCAGGTGACTGGGCGAGCCGGACCCCAAACCATAAAAATATCCTTTATATCGGGGCCAGGGAAAGCTGGGTGACAGGTGACGATCTGCCCCTCGCAGCGTTTCAGGCCAGATTTGCATAAACCCCTCCCCTTTAGCAGACTGGATGATACAATATGGACGCCATCACAGCTCCCTCGGGGGTGTCACCCCTTTCAGGCCGGTGACCCGGGCACAGCCTCTGTTCTGGAGTGGTTTCCACCCAGCTTTCCCAGAGTCTATGGGATATATCACTGCAGGAGTCCTGGAAGGTCTGAGGGGCTGCTATCACCCAGCTTTCCCAGAGTCTATGGGATATATCACTGCAGGAGTCCTGGAAGGTCTGAGGGGCTGCTATCACCCAGCTTTCCCAGAGTCTATGGGATATATCACTGCAGGAGTCCTATAAGGTCTCCACAGAAGGTATCACCCAGCTTTCCCACACTCCAGGCCTAGCAGCAGGGCACCTACTACTACTGCTCCATTCCTCTGTGCTGCAGATTGCTGCCTGTTGTACTTCCTCTACCGACCACCAGGTGGCCCTTGTTAGCGCTGCTGGGTCACGTTGCCATGGTCACCGCAAGCTTCAGCCGCGGCTCAGTACAGAAAACCTCTGGAAACAGATAAGTAAGCCCCGCCTCCTAGCTTTCATCTACTAGGCCACTTGATGGGTCATGTGATCAAGTCGGCTCTGCGTGACTGCTCCAAGCTCTGCTGATTGGCTGGGATGTAGGAGGCGGGTCACGTGACTGCCGGGCAGCGTCCTCGCCGACAGTTGTGTTGCTTCAGTAAGTACAGGTCACGTGACGTCCCCCTCCTCAGCTGATAGGTCGGCCTCTTACGGCCTGTACTTGCGGTTGCCACCTTTCCCAACAAAAAATACCAAGTCACACCCCAAAGTGGGCGTGGTCATGGCTTAACGCAGGTTGTTAATTTACGCCAATAGTTTTTCACCCCCTTTTTTTAAATAAAGCAAATTATGTTCTGCCGGTCGCCTTAGGCCGCGGTCACATCACCCGTGCGTTTTCTGTTCTTCTGATCCGTCAAAAAGACAGAAACGTATTCTTTATTTTTCAGCCGTTTGTGTCGGTTCGGCGAGGATGTGACGGCTGCAGAATAAGCGTCATGGACGACCAAAGTAAAGAATCCTTTTATTTATTTTTTATTCTGCATAATATCGCTATGTGCCCCCCCAGTATTAATAATGCCCCCATTAGTGCCCCCCCAATATTAATAATGCCACTATTAGTGCCCCCCCAATATTAATAATGCCCCCATTAGTGCCCCAGTATTAATAATACCATTAGTGCCCCCCATTATTAATAATGCCCCCATTAGTGCCCCCAGTATTAATAATGCCCCCATTAGTGCCACCAGTATTATTAATGCCCCCATTAGTGCCCCCAGTATTAATAATGCCCCCATTAGTGCCCCCCAGTAATATTAATACCCCCATTAGTACCCCCCAGTAATATTAATGCCCCCATTAGTGCCCTCCAGTAATATTAATACCTCCATTAGTGCCCCCCTGTAATAATGCCTCCTTTAGTGCCCCCAGTAATATTAATGCCCCCATTATTTCCCCCCATTAATATTAATGCCTCCATTAGTGCCCCCTATTAATATTAATGCCCCCATTAGTGCCCCTAGTAATATTAATGCCCCCATTAGTGCCCCCCATTAATATTAATGCCCCCATTAGTGCCCCCTAGTAATATTAATGCCTCCATTAGTGCCCCCCAGTAATATTAATGCCTCCATTAGTGCCCCCCTGTAATAATGCCTCCTTTAGTTCCCCCCAGTAATATTAATGCCTCCATTAGTGCCCCCAGTAATATTAATGCCCCATTAGTGCCCCCTAGTAATATTAATGCCTCCATTAGTGCCCCCCAGTAATATTAATGTCTCCATTAGTGCCCCCCAGTAATATTAATGTCTCCATTAGTGCCCCCCAGTAATATTAATGTCTCCATTAGTGCCCCCCAGTAATATTGATGCCTCCATTAGTTCCCCCCCAGTAATATTACTGCCTCCATTAGTGCCCCCCAGTAATATTGATGCCTCCATTAGTGCCCCCAGTAATATTAATGTCTCCATTAGTGCCCCCAGTAATATTAATGTCTCCATTAGTGCCCCTAATGCCCCCTTTGAACACTCGCTGCTCACTGGTTGCACAGGACCTGCGCTCCAGCGTGATGACGTTTCGCAGGTCCCGCTGCTTCCAGTCAGTGCCGGAGGACACGTCCTGCACATCCAGCGAGCGGTGAGTGTTCCCCTTGGAGGAGGGGGGTAAAAACTGTGCTAATGAGCGCCCCACAGTGGAAGCGGACATAGGACAATACGGCATAGAAAGGAAATACCGCGCCAGCAGGGGCACTAAATTACCAGCCGGGTGGCAACCCTACCTATACTCCAGTCACGTCCAAAGCTGCAGTCACAATTTAGCCAAGAGACTATTGGAATCCATCCAGACTGACTGTCACATCCCGGAGACATTAGCCGCCCTGCAGTGTGGGGGATGTGGCCTGATGTACAGTGATCACCGAACCAGCAGAACTGTGACTACTGCTCTGGGGGTGACTGGAGTAGAAATATGATATATCTACAGACTGCAGATCTAGATGGGACAGGAGTGGAAGATAAAAAACAGACTGCAGCTCTGCATGTGACTAGAGTATAAAATATGTAACAGCAAACATGACAGCAGATGTGACTGGAGTAAAAGACATATGGCTGCAGCTCTGGATGTAACTGGAGTATTAGATGTAATAAGACTTATGACTGCAGCTCTGGATGTAACTGGAGTATAAGATGTAATAAGACTTATGACTGCAGCTCTGGATGTAACTGAAGTATAAGATGTAATAAGACTTATGACTGCAGCTCTGGATGTAACTGAAGTATACAGAGTAATGCGACATGACTGTCGTTCTAGATGTGACTGGAGTATCAGACACATGGCTGCAGCTCTGGATGTGACTGGAGTATAAGATGATATAAAGGCAGACGTATGCCTGCAGATCTAGATGTGACTGGGGTATAAGACATAATGTAAAGGCAGACGTATGCCTGCAGCTCTGGATGTGACGGGTATAAGACATAATGTAAAGGCAGACGTATGCCTGCAGATCTAGATGTGACTGGAGTATAAGACATAATGTAAAGGCAGACGTATGCCTGCAGATCTGGATGTGACTTGAGTATAAGACATAATGTAAAGGCAGACGTATGCCTGCAGATCTGGATGTGACTTGAGTATAAGACATAATGTAAAGGCAGACGTATGCCTGCAGCTCTGGATGTGACTGGGGTATAAGACATAATGTAAAGGCAGACGTATGCCTGCAGCTCTAGATGTGACTGGAGTATAAGACATAATGTAAAGGCAGACGTATGCCTGCAGATCTGGATGTGACTGGAGTATAAGACATAATGTAAAGGCAGACGTATGCCTGCAGCTCTGGATGTGACTGGGGTATAAGACATAATGTAAAGGCAGACGTATGCCTGCAGCTCTGAATGTGACTGGAGTATAAGACATAATGTAAAGGCAGACGTATGCCTGCAGATCTGGATGTGACTGGAGTATAAGACATAATGTAAAGGCAGACATATGCCTGCAGATCTGGATGTGACTGGAGTATAAGACATAATGTAAAGGCAGACGTATGCCTGCAGCTCTGAATGTGACTGGGGTATAAGACATAATGTAAAGGCAGACGTATGCCTGCAGCTCTGGATATGACTGGAGTATAAGACATAATGTAAAGGCAGACGTATGCCTGCAGCTCTGGATGTGACTGGGGTATAAGACATAATATAAAGGCAGACGTATGCCTGCAGCTCTGGATGTGACTGGGGTATAAGACATAATGTAAAGGCAGACGTATGCCTGCAGCTCTGGATGTGACTGGAGTATAAGACATAATGTAAAGGCAGACGTATGCCTGCAGCTCTGGATGTGACTGGAGTATAAGACATAATGTAAAGGCAGACGTATGCCTGCAGCTCTGGATGTGACTGGGGTATAAGATATAATGTAAAGGCAGACATATGCCTGCAGCTCTGGATGTGACTGGAGTATAAGACATAATGTAAATGCAGACATATGCCTGCAGCTCTGGATGTGACTGGGGTATAAGACATATGCATGCAGCTCTGGATGTGACTGGAGTATAGGACATATGCCTGCAGCTATGGATGTGACTGGAGTATAAGACATGCCTGCAGCTCTGGATGTGACTGGAGTATAAGCTGAACGGTTACAGTATGAGCCGGGGACCTGCAGAGGTTCCTCCCGATGAATGATCTGGATCTCGGCTTCTCTTCGGGATCCAGCTGCATTTCTTTGCCGTCCGGCAGAATTCCTGGGATTGGAGATTTACGCTGCGCTGTCACCTTGTATATTTCACCTGAAGTGTTACATGTCCTCCGGCCACAGAGACCTTAAAGAAACAGTCATTTCCTTCCCAGGCCTCCGACTCTCATCCGCTTTTAATTTTACCGTTATCCGGCTGCGGTCACATGGGATGCAGCGCAGACAGCGGCCGCTCGGTTCTAGACGGGATACAGTAGGGATTATTGTTTTATTTTACAATGTGATAAAGCAGCACCTGCAGCCGAGCAACTTCACACATGTGACGGCGGCTGTGAATCTCCCGACCGCGCACCGACAACGCTGACAACTTACAGTATCTTACTGACCCTAAAATGTGCGGCGCTGCAACCACCACTACTGAGAAGAATGATGAGGGAACATCCTGATCCTGAGTTACATCCTGTATTATACTCCAGAGCTGCACTCACTATTCTGCTGGTGCAGTCACTGTGTACATACATTACTTATCCTGTACTGATCCTGAGTTACATCCTGTATTATACTCCAGAGCTGCACTCACTATTCTGCTGGTGCAGTCACTGTGTACATACATTACTTATCCTGTACTGATCCTGAGTTACATCCTGTATTATACTCCAGAGCAGCACTCACTATTCTGCTGGTGCAGTCACTGTGTACATACATTACTTATCCTGTACGGATCCTGAGTTACATCCTGTATTATACCCCAGAGCTGCACTCACTATTCTGCTGTTGCAGTCACTGTGTACATACATTACTTATCCTGTACTGATCCTGAGTTACATCCTGTATTATACTCCAGAGCTGCACTCACTATTCTGCTGGTGCAGTCACTGTGTACATACATTACTTATCCTGTACTGATCCCGAGTTACATCCTGCATTATACTCCAGAGCTGCACTCACTATTCTGCTGGTACAGTCACTGTGTACATACATTACTTATCCTGTACTGATCCTGAGTTACATCCTGTATTATACTCCAGAGCTGCACTCACTATTCTGCTGGTGCAGTCACTGTGTACATACATTACTTATCCTGTACTGATCCTGAGTTACATCCTGTATTATACCCCAGAGCTGCACTCACTATTCTGCTGGTGCAGTCACTGTGTACATACATTACTTATCCTGTACTGACCCTGAGTTACATCCTGTATTATACTCCAGAGCTGCACTCACTATTCTGCTGGTGCAGTCACTGTACATACATTACTTATCCTGTACTGACCCTGAGTTACATCCTGCATTATACTCCAGAGCTGCACTCACTATTCTGCTGGTGCAGTCACTGTGTACATACATTACTTATCCTGTACTGATCCTGAGTTACATCCTGTATTATACTCCAGAGCTGCACTCACTATTCTGCTGGTGCAGTCACTGTGTACATACATTACTTATCCTGTACTGATCCTGAGTTACATCCTGTATTATACTCCAGAGCAGCACTCACTATTCTGCTGGTGCAGTCACTGTGTACATACATTACTTATCCTGTACTGATCCTGAGTTACATCCTGTATTATACCCCAGAGCTGCACTCACTATTCTGCTGTTGCAGTCACTGTGTACATACATTACTTATCCTGTACTGATCCTGAGTTACATCCTGTATTATACTCCAGAGCTGCACTCACTATTCTGCTGGTGCAGTCACTGTGTACATACATTACTTATCCTGTACTGATCCCGAGTTACATCCTGCATTATACTCCAGAGCTGCACTCACTATTCTGCTGGTACAGTCACTGTGTACATACATTACTTATCCTGTACTGATCCTGAGTTACATCCTGTATTATACTCCAGAGCTGCACTCACTATTCTGCTGGTGCAGTCACTGTGTACATACATTACTTATCCTGTACTGATCCTGAGTTACATCCTGTATTATACTCCAGAGCTGCACTCACTATTCTGCTGGTGCAGTCAGTGTGTACATACATTACTTATCCTGTACTGATCCTGAGTTACATCCTGTATTATTCTCCAGAGCTGCACTCACTATTCTGCTGGTGCAGTCACTGTGTACATACATTACTTATCCTGTACTGATCCTGAGTTACATCCTGTATTATACTCCAGAGCTGCACTCACTATTCTGCTGGTGGAGTCACTGTGTACATACATTACTTATCCTGTACTGATCCTGAGTTACATCCTGTATTATGCTCCAGAGCTGCACTCACTATTCTGCTGGTGCAGTCACTGTGTACATACATTACTTCTCCTGTACTGATCCTGAGTTTTACATCAGACACGGAGGCGAATATTGCTTTCTCTTCCTTTACTGATCACCATAGCAGCAAGGAGAAACCAAAAAACAAATGCAAATGGTCACCATAGCAACCCATATGTCCCACCCCTACAGCCCCAATATAAGGCTGCGTCCAAGGCGGTACTTCCTCTTTCTTGCTGCTCACCAGATAAGTGACATTTTATTTTATCTGCTGACTGTTATTCCCTAAGAGTTTAATTCTGGCTATTCCCCGGGTTATATTTCTCCCCTGGGGTTTGTTTTCTCCCTTTAGGTGTTTACGTTTAGGCAGCGAGATATAGATATATATTTTATCTTTGTTTCCCCTGTCGGGGCATCCTCTGCCTACCCCAGTAGTACTGGGACCTGATCGCGCGCGGCGTTTTCCCTGGGGCCCCTTCCGCTCGTCCCCTCTCTTCTACAGCAGGTAGCAGGGTTATGTGCAGTACCATCGGATCTGTGGTCTAACTCTGTTTATCCCCTGGGACTTTTACTTGGGACTCCCCACAGTGCCGGGCCGATTCTCTGGCCTTGCCGCCATTTTACCTCCCCTGTGCTGGGCACTCCCCTCTGGCACGCCCCTCACCTTGCGCGCGTCTTCGCTCTGGTCGGCGCCCTTTTCTCCCCGCTTTCGCGCTCACTCTGGCTGTCTGGAGCGAGATCTCGCGAGATTCCGGCGGCCATTTTGGTTCCCGTTCCCGCGAGATCTCGCTTCATCCGGTCTCCTGCGTGACGGCTGCCGGTTCCTCTGTGTTAGCGCTCCTCTCCTCTCGCTCCTGGGGTGATTAACCCCTCAGTTAACTGGCGCTGCGTTTTCTTTGGCCTCCGGCTCTCCTCTCTGCCCTCTCCTTACAGGTGCCCTGTTTCTTTTACTTAGCAGCATGGACCCCTCGGCCCAATCTCCCCCTAGGGGTGGGACCTCTGGCAATATTAGTCTCCCTGGCTCAGACTCACAGGCGCAACTCATCCAGCGCTCTGTGTCTGATGCAATCCTGCAGGCCATGGGTTCCATGTCCACGGTTTTGTCCCAGACCATCTCCCAGGCCCTGTCTGCACACCCCCTAGCTGGGGCCAGACTTGCTCCACCTGAGACTGCACAGCACTCTTTTGCTGCTGAACCTCCTGTGGGACAGGAGACGATGACCGGTGTGTTGATGACCACCCCAGACGACGCGCTGAGGTCGCGTAAGAGAGCTTGTCCCCGCCAGGCTGACAAATCGCGGGTGTGGAAGCACGCTAGAGCCCTAGCGGATGCCGTCTCTGACTCGGATCTGGGTTCGGGCCCGGAGGATCCAGCAGAGGCTTCTGATTTTTCTGAGGAGGATGACTCCCCTCGGGGGTCCGACCCCATTGCCACTCCCCCTGCTATGCCTTTAGCTGTAGGTTCCTCCACTACCTCAGCTGACAATTTACCTTTGGATTCCTCCGGGGCCCCCATGTTTGATCCTGAGGCCCTCCATCATCCCAGATCAGCGGAGTGGCTCCCCGATTCCCAGATTAGCAGCTATCTGGAGCATTGGGCCCGTCGTCCTCTGTCCAAAGAGGCGCGCAGTAAACTACGGGCTGAGTGTCCTCGGCCCATTATACCCCATAAGGTCTGCGACACGCCCGTCGTGGACCCAAAGATGACCCAGTTTTTGTCTAAGTCTGGGTGGAATGCCAAGAAGGGTTTGGATTCGGCCCTTAGAGGCTGCCAGGATAAGCTACTGGATATTTTCGGTCCACTGGCAAAGATTATGGAGTTGGCGGAGTCCGCCAGACAGGAGGGTTCCCACATTGACCCGGAGGAGCTCACGGGCTGGGCCCAGAGGGCGATTTGCATCGCCGGGGGAACCAATGCGTCCCTATCTGTGGAGAGGCGCAAGGCCATCCTGCTTAGGATAGACCCCAAGCTCATTAATCTCGCCCAGACGGAGACGGGCAAAGAGGCGGAAGGCCTACTTTTTGGGGACTCCTTTATTAAGGACCTCAGCCGCTTCGTCGGCACGTTTTCCGCTCTGGACAAGGCGCAGGCCACTATGCGCAAAGTCTTCCAGGGCCGGGTCTCTCACAGGGCCGGCAGCAACAGGGGCCGTCTGTCCGGCCGTTCCAGCACCCGAGGCAGGGGTGTTTCCAGAGGCTCCTTCTCCCAGCGAGCTGCGTTTCAAGACCAGCGGTCTCCCCAGACGTTCTTCCCATCCAGAGGGGGACAATGGCGCTCCCGTTCCTTCCGAGGAAACACGGCTCCCCGCAAGTTTTCCGGTAAGTCAGACCCCGGTCGGGGATTCTTCGGTACCTTATGTAGGGGGCAGACTTCGGCATTTTTTACCCGCTTGGGAACTAATCACATCAGACCCGTGGGTTCTGGGGACGGTCAGGGGCTTCTCCATAGAGCTCATAGACACCCCTTGCTCGGTACAGCTCCCGCCGGCCCCTCTTCGGAGGGGATCGGACTCCGCTCGGGTGGACGAGGAGCTCTCTTCCCTTTTCCTCAAGGGGGCCATAGAGAGAGCTCACGGTCACTCAAGGGGGGTGATAAGCAACATTTTCTTAGTCCAGAAGAAAGGGGGGCAGATGCGTCCCGTCATCAATCTCCGGGCGCTAAACAGCATCGTGCGGTACCGACACTTCAAGATGGAGGGCATCCATCTACTTCGGGACCTCCTCTCCCCCGGGGATTGGCTCGTGAAGCTGGATCTGAAGGACGCGTACCTGACGGTCTCGGTGGCCCCCCAGTCCAGGGATCTCCTTCGTTTCCTCTGGAAGGGCGAGGTTTGGAGATTCACATGCCTTCCATTCGGCTTGTCGTCGGCTCCGTGGTGTTTCACCAAGCTCCTGCGTCCGGTCATGGCCTGGCTGAGGAGTCGCGGGGTGCGCCTCATAATTTATCTGGACGACATCCTCCTGATGCATCAGTCCAGATCGTCGCTGCTGCAACACCTCCGATGGACGTCGGATCTCCTGGAGTCGCTCGGTTTCCTACTCAACTTGGAGAAGTCTTGGCTCACTCCCTCCCAGAGGTTGGACTTCCTCGGCTTCACGGTGGACTCGATCTCGGAATCCCTCAGCCTGCCGGGGGACAAGTTACGGTCCATTCGCAAGGAACTGCGACGGGCGTTGACCAATGCCCACCTGTCCCTGCGTCATCTAGCCCGCATCATCGGCCTGCTGGCATCCTCCATACAGGGGTCTTCCCGGCGCCCTTGCATTACCGGGCCCTACAGCGCTTGAAGATTGCGCACCTCCGCTCGGGGGCCTCCTTTGCGGACATGGTGGACTTGGATGCGGAGGCCAAGGAAGAGATCCGTTGGTGGATCGCCAATCTGGAAGCTTGGAACGGCAGGGCGATTTTTGGCTTCCAGCCGGAGTTCACCATCGAGTCGGATGCCAGCCTTCAGGGCTGGGGAGCACACTGCGACGGGGTCTCCACCGGGGGGCCTTGGTCGCAGGTCGAGACGCGCTTGCACATCAATGCCTTAGAGTTGCTGGCCGGCTCTTTGGCCGTCAAGAGTTTTACCAACGGTTTGGCCAATGCATGTATCCGTCTCCGGATGGACAATATTTCAGCGGTTCGCTACATCAACCGTTTGGGCGGAACCCAGTCGGCTACCCTGGCGGGGTTGGCGAAGGATTTTTGGGCGTATTGTCTCTCCAGGGACATCATGGTGCAAGCCGAGTACCTGCCGGGACTTCACAACGTACGGGCGGATTGGAGTTCCCGCCATCTTACGGACGGCAGCGACTGGCAGTTGGACCCGTCGATTTTCTCGGAGGTGTCGTCCAGATGGGGACCCTTTTCCGTGGACTTGTTCGCCTCCCGGCTCAACGCTCACCTCCCTCGGTTCTACAGTTGGCGCCCGGATCCGGAGGCGATGGCGGCGGACGCGTTTCTGCAGGACTGGTCCTCCGGCCTTCTCTATGCTTTTCCCCCATTCATGATGATTCCTCGGATGCTTCTCCAGGTGCGTCGCCATCGGGCGGAGTTGGTGGCGATAGTCCCGTTCTGGGAATCTCAGGTATGGTTCCCGTCTCTCCTGGAGCTTCTGGTGGACATCCCAGTCCTTCTTCCGAACCCGACCTCTCTCCTGCGCTGCCCTCAGGGGACTCTCCACCCCCTGCTCCGGGACGGATCCCTTCGTTTGATGGCCTGCCGGCTCTCAGGACTCCAGGAGCGGTCGACGGAATTTCGGAGGCAGCTAGGCGCCTCTTGGACGACGCTTGGGCTCCCGGCACCCGAAAATCTTATCGGGCGGCCTGGCGAACTTGGGCTGGCTGGTGCGTGGAACGGGACCTGGATCCCGTTTCAGCTCCTGTAGCTCAGTTGCTTCAATTCCTCACCTCTCTGTTTGAAGGGGGTAAGGCTTACAGGACGATCAACCTTTTTCGTTCGGCGATCTCTTCATCGCACCTGGGGTTTGATGGCGTTCCGGCAGGACAGCATCCTTCCGTTTCGCGCCTCCTCCGAGGCGCACGTCTTTCTCGGCCTCCCCGCCCGAGGTTTTCTTCCACTTGGGATGTTTCCCTGGTACTTACCTTTTTGTCCTCTTGGCCTTCCAATGCTGACCTTTCCTTACGTCAGCTTTCCGCGAAGTTGCTCACGCTCTTTTGCTTGATTTCTTGTAAAAGAGTTTCTGATGTGCGGGCTCTGGACCACGACGCCAGATCCTTCACCCCGGAGGGCGTGTCATTTAACATTTCAAGACGCACGAAAACGAGCATCCGGGTCGTTTCGTATCCCAGCTTTCCAGCTTCCCCGGCCTTGTGTCCGGTAGCTTGCTTGAGAGAGTACGAGGCCAGGACTCGTCCTCACAGGTCTCCGACTGTGCCGCAGTTGTTTCTCTCCATCCGTCACCCGTTCGGCCCGGTGACTAGCCCCACCTTGGCCCGTTGGTTCAAATGGGTTATGGCTCTTGCCGGTGTGGACACTTCGGTGTTTACAGCTCATTCGGCGCGCGGGGCGGCGTCTACCTCCTTGGCGGTCTCGGGTGCTCGCCTGGAGGACATCCTGCGATTGGCGGACTGGTCGAGTTCCTCCACGTTCCGTGAGTATTATTTCCGTCCTCCTCCTCATTTATTTGATCCCTTGGTTAACCAGCTTTGAACTAGCAATATGAAGCCTCCGTGTCTGATGTAAAACTTAATGATTTTCCTAGTCTACGACGTAAAGTCATAGTTTTATTAAGACACGGAGGCGAATATTGCCCTCCCTTCCCTCCCCTGGACTCTGGTTGTATGGGGGGGGGTATGTTCGGCCGCTTACCTCTACTTAGTGGGTAGGCAGGGTTTTGGGTCTGTTAGTACGCTGGGAGGGTTCAGTTGTTCGCCATTATGTGCTCGTGCTTGAATGTATGCTTACCATCGTCCTGGGCCTGTGGTGTCCACTGGAGATGGGTTTTGGCTGGTGCCATGACCTCGCTTTATCGGTGTTTATCTCTCTTGTTCTTTCAGGTTGAGTCTTCATGCCTTTGATTGCTCCTGTTTTGGATGAGGTTGTTCCCTCCGGCTCCTGCTGCTTCCACGTTGGATGTGCTGGGAGTCTTGGATGTTGGTTCCAGTCCGTCTCCTGATGTGGATCCTGTCGCTGGAGAGTTCCTGCTTGGATTCTGAGGGGTTCGTTGGCGCGGATTGTTCTTGGACTGTTCCTGAGTTGCTGTTCGTTGGTTGTTATGGACTGGTTCGCAGAGAAAGAGGAAGTACCGCCTTGGACGCAGCCTTATATTGGGGCTGTAGGGGTGGGACATATGGGTTGCTATGGTGACCATTTGCATTTGTTTTTTGGTTTCTCCTTGCTGCTATGGTGATCAGTAAAGGAAGAGAAAGCAATATTCGCCTCCGTGTCTTAATAAAACTATGACTTTACGTCGTAGACTAGGAAAATCATTAAGTTACATCCTGTATTATACCCCAGAGCTGCACTCACTATTCTGCTGGTGCAGTCACTGTGTACATACATTACTTATCCTGTACTGACCCTGAGTTACATCCTGTATTATACTCCAGAGCTGCACTCACTATTCTGCTGGTGCAGTCACTGTACATACATTACTTATCCTGTACTGACCCTGAGTTACATCCTGCATTATACTCCAGAGCTGCACTCACTATTCTGCTGGTGTAGTCACTGTGTACATACATTACTTATCCTGTACTGATCCTGAGTTACATCCTGTATTATACTCCAGAGCTGCACTCACTATTCTGCTGGTGTAGTCACTGTGTACATACATTACTTATCCTGTACTGATCCTGAGTTACATCCTGTATTATACCCCAGAGCTGCACTCACTATTCTGCTGGTGGAGTCGCTGTGTACATACATTACTTATCCTGTACAGATCCTGAGTTACATCCTGTATTATACTCCAGAGCTGCACTCACTATTCTGCTGGTGCAGTCACTGTGTACATACATTACTTATCCTGTACTGATCCTGAGTTACATCCTGTATTATACCCCAGAGCTGCACTCACTATTCTGCTGGTGCAGTCACTGTGTACATACATTACTTATCCTGTACTGACCCTGAGTTACATCCTGTATTATACTCCAGAGCTGCACTCACTATTCTGCTGGTGCAGTCACTGTACATACATTACTTATCCTGTACTGACCCTGAGTTACATCCTGCATTATACTCCAGAGCTGCACTCACTATTCTGCTGGTGTAGTCACTGTGTACATACATTACTTATCCTGTACTGATCCTGAGTTACATCCTGTATTATACTCCAGAGCTGCACTCACTATTCTGCTGGTGTAGTCACTGTGTACATACATTACTTATCCTGTACTGATCCTGAGTTACATCCTGTATTATACCCCAGAGCTGCACTCACTATTCTGCTGGTGGAGTCGCTGTGTACATACATTACTTATCCTGTACAGATCCTGAGTTACATCCTGTATTATACTCCAGAGCTGCACCCACTATCCTGCTGGTGCAGTCACTGTGTACATACATTACTTATCCTGTACTGATCCTGAGTTACATCCTGTATTATACTCCAGAGCTGCACTCACTATTCTGCTGGTGGAGTCACTGTGTACATACATTACTTATCCTGTACAGATCCTGAGTTTTACATCAAGACACGGAGGCTCCTATTGCTATCTCCTTCTTTACTTTCCACCAATAGCAGCAAAGAAGAAATTTACATAATCATAACAATAAAGGATCCACCCCTCTCAGATCCTATAATAAGCAGTGTCCTCTTAGTAACTGCCTCTTTCTTTGCTGCTTCCACCAAGATAAGTGCTGCAATAATTTTACCTTGTGTGCTTTTTGCATTTTTGTATTGGTTTTTCCTGTTTTGGGTTATTTATTGTGTTTTTCCCTCTGCATTTGTATTGGGTTTGTTGACACCTGTTTTCCCTGGGCCTCGGCCCTTATGTTCCCTTCTGGGGGGGTTTATTTTCCCGGTGTGCTCATTATGGGGGTTCTCCCCCTCTCTGTCTTTGTGGTTCCTATTTTCCCTTGTTAGCGCCGTCGCGCTTCTTTCCCCACCCAGCCGGGTTATTGCCTTTTTTCCCCGTTTCTCCCGCACTTGTTTACCTTGACTTGCGATCTCGCTGGGGATCCTTGCGCTTCCCGCGGCCGGATCTTTTTTCGCGCTCTGCCGGGTTGCCGCGTAGTCTCGCGAGATCCCGGCGGCCATCTTGGTCCTCTGTTATCGCGGGATTCTCGGCGGCCATCTTGTCCCCGTCTGGTTTCAGTCCGGAACGGTCGCATTTTTCTGCGCTGCGCTCCCTCTGCCGCGCTCGCTGCTACCTCATCGCGCCTGGGTGATTAACCCTTGCGCTCCACATTAGGTATTTTGGGCCCATATTACCCCTCATTACCCCGGTCCTTGCGTGACTATTGTCCCACAATGTCTACAGATTTACCCTCCAGCCAGGCCTGCCCTGCACCTACTGAGGAGATGGAGGTTGAGAGGGATGACCCTCATACTCTAGCAATTCAGCAGTCTGTATCTAGTGCCATATTAGCCGCTATGGGATCCATGTCCACCATGCTGGCTACAACCATTTCTCAGGCCCTTGCTGCACACCCCCCTAGGGAGTCCCTGCAGCCTGTCCCAGCTATAATAACGCCGTCTGATGCCATTGATATCCCTGTTTCACAGGATGATAGAATTGGTGCGCGTACTGCCACCCATGAGAGCGTGCTCCGTTCACGCAAGAGAGCCTTACCGCGCCAGGCAGAAAAGGCGCGCACGTGGAAATGTGCCAGAGCACAACCAGGTGCCGATCCAGACTCGGATCCCGGCTCAGACTTAGAGGCGTTGGAGGATCTGGATTATCCCTCTGAGGAGGAAACCCAGGATCAGGCTCCCACGGCCAGGGCCCCCGTCCCTTCCACTTCCTCTGCGGTCGGCTCTGCTCCTCCAGCGGTCGATTTTACGTCTGCATTGACGGACCCTTCCTGCGAACTTATGTTCGACCCGGATACTCTCCATCACCCTAGGTCGGCGGAATGGCTCCCATCTGACCATGTGGGTAGATACCTGGAGACTCGGGTTCGCCACCCGTTAAGTAAGGAGGCACGCAATAAGCTTCGCGCTGAATGCCCTAGGCCCTTGGTCCCTAGCAAGGTCTGCGATACACCTGTGGTCGACCCTAAGATGACCCAGTTTTTGGCCATAACGGGCTGGAACCCACGCAAGGGGTTGGACTCCGCCTTGAGGAGCTGCCAAGACAAGCTCCTGGACGTGTTTGGGCCCCTCACAAAGTTGCTAGAATTGGCAGAATCTGCCAGAGCGGATGGCTCCAGTATTGATCCCGAGGAGCTTCGGGGTTGGGCTCAAAGAGCGATTTGTGTCGCTGGCAATGCCAACACGTCCCTATCTATTGAACGGCGCAAGGCCATTCTCTTTAAGATTGACCCTAAGCTGGCCAATCTTGCCCTGACCGAGGCAGGCAAGGAAGCACAAGGGCTGCTATTCGGCGACTCCTTTATTAAGGATCTCGGCCGTTATGTGGGCGCATTCACTGCACTAGACAAGGCCCAGTCCTCTATGCGCCGAGTGTTTCAGGGACGGGTCTCCAGCAGGGCCGGCAGTACCAGGGGCCGCCTGTCCGGCCGATCTACCTTCCACGCGCGTGGCGCGGGCCGAGGCTCCTTTCACCAAAGACCTCCTTTCCAGGATCAGAGGGGCTCCTCGACTTTCTTCCCGGCCAGAGGCGGCAATTGGCGTTCCAGGTCCTTCCGTGGGAACCCCAACGCAAGACGTCCTTTCGGTGAGTTCCCCCCTAGCGGGGGTTTCTTTTCCCCTTTACATAGGGGGCAGACTCCGACATTTTTTCCATGCCTGGGCGGAGATCACTTCAGACCCGTGGATATTATCCACCGTCAGGGGTTTCCGGATCGAACTAGTAGACTCCCCTTTCCGTCTCCCCCCTCCCTCCCCTTTTCTGCTTTCCAGGCCGGATCGATCCCTGGTGGATTTAGAACTGAGGTCGCTTTTACAAAAGGGTGCGGTGGAACGGGCTCCTCCGTCCCCGGGGAGAGTCGTCAGCAATATCTTTCTGGTCCAAAAGAAGGGCGGACAGATGCGCCCAGTGATAAATCTTCGGTCACTGAACTCCATAGTGCGCTATCGCCACTTCAAGATGGAGGGGATTCACCTTCTCAGGGACCTGCTCCTTCCCAGGGATTGGATGGTGAAATTGGACCTAAAGGACGCTTACCTGACGGTTCCCATCGATCCTTTGTCCAGAGACCTTCTCTGCTTTCTATGGGGGGGAGAGTCGTGGCGCTTCACTTGCCTCCCATTCGGTCTCTCCTCGGCTCCCTGGTGCTTCACCAAACTAATGCGACCAGCCATGGCCTGGCTCCGCAGTCGGGGTGTTCGTCTGATCATATATCTGGACGACATCCTTATCATGCATCATTCCAGGTCGACCTTGCTGGACCATCTACGCTGGACATCGGAGCTGCTGTCACGCCTCGGTTTTCTTCTGAATCAGGAGAAGTCGTGCTTGACCCCTCTGCAGAGGATGGATTTTCTGGGGTTCACGGTGGACTCTGTGTCCGAGTCCCTCAGCCTCCCTTCAGCCAAGCTGCGGGCCATTCGGAAGGAATTGAGGCACGCCCTCTCGTCCCCTCAGTTAACCTTACGCCACCTTGCCCGCATCATCGGCCTGCTGGCCTCTTCCATCCAGGCGGTGTTTCCGGCCCCGTTGCACTATCGTGCCCTTCAGCGACTCAAGATTGCGCACCTCCGCTCCGGTGCGGCCTTTGCGGACACAGTGACGCTGGATTCGGAAGCCAGGGAGGAGCTTCATTGGTGGATCACCAACTTGGAGGCGTGGAATGGCAAGGCGATCTTCGGCCTCCAGCCGGAGTTCACGGTGGAGTCGGATGCGAGCCTGCAGGGCTGGGGCGCCCACTGCAAGGGCGTCTCCACGGGCGGTCGCTGGACATCGGAGGAATCGAAATTGCACATCAACGCATTGGAACTGTTGGCGGGGTCCTTCGCCATTCGGAGTTTTACCAATGGGATGGCTCATGCTTGCATTCTTTTGCGTATGGACAACGTTTCGGCAGTCCGCTACGTCAACCGATTGGGCGGTACTCGGTCGGCGACGCTGGCTCGTCTTGCGAAGGAATTTTGGTCCTACTGCCTCGCCAGGGACATTGTGGTCCAGGCAGAATACCTTCCCGGTCTCCACAACACTCGTGCGGATCGGAGTTCACGTTGTTTCACGGACGGCAGCGATTGGAGGTTGGCCCCGAGGATATTCTCCGCGATCTCAGACGTCTGGGGCCCCTTTGCAGTGGACCTTTTTGCTTCGAGGCTCAACGCCCAGCTCCCTCGCTTCTTCAGCTGGCGCCCGGATCCGGGGGCGGAAGCGGTGGATGCCTTTCTGCAGGATTGGTCGAGATCACTTCTGTATGCGTTTCCCCCGTTCGCAATGATTCCAAGGATGCTTCTGCAGGTTCGCCGCCAGATGGCCGAATTGGTGGTGGTGGTCCCCTTTTGGGGGACTCAGAGTTGGTTCCCGTCTCTCTTGGAGCTCCTGGTGGACGTTCCGTTTCTTCTCCCGGACTTCGCGGATCTTCTTTGCGACCCCGGAGGGTTGTGCCACCCCCTTCTTCTGGACGGGACTCTTCAGCTGCTGGCGTGTCGGGTCTCCGGATCCCTGGAGAAGTCGAGGGCATTTCGGACTCAGCTAGACGACTCCTGGACAATGCATGGGCTCCCGGCACCAGAAAATCTTATCGGGCAGCTTGGGGATCTTGGTCTGGTTGGTGCATGGCACGGGACTTGGATCCCATTTCGGCACCTGTGAGTGATCTTTTGCAATTTCTTACCTCTTTGTTTGAGGCCGGTAAGGCTTACAGGACGATCAATCTTTTTCGTTCGGCCATTTCCTCTACTCACCAGGGGTTCGATGGTGCCCCTGCGGGCCAGCACCCTTTGGTTTGCCGCCTCCTGCGTGGCTCTCGCCTTACTCGCCCTCCGCGCCCCAGGTTTACTACCACTTGGGACGTCTCTTTGGTCTTGTCATTCTTGGCGGCTTGGCCCGACAATTCGGACCTTTCTTTGCGTCAGCTGTCTGCTAAGTTGCTGGTGCTCTTCTGTCTGATTTCTTGTAAGCGGGTTTCGGATGTGCGGGCGTTGGATCACGACGCCAGGTCCTTCACGCCTGAAGGGGTCTCCTTTAATATTTCGAGACGCACCAAGACCCATATCAGGGAAGTGTCTTATCCTTGTTTCCCGTCCTCTCCGGCTGTTTGTCCCGTGGCTTGTTTACGGGAATACGAATCTAGGACTAGGGCCTACCGCTCTCCTGCGGTCCCGCAGCTTTTCCTCTCTTTTCGTCATCCCTTTGGTCCGGTCTCTAGTCCGACGTTGGCTCGTTGGATGAAGTGGATTATGTCCCTTGCGGGGATCGATACTTCTGTTTTTACGGCGCATTCGGCCAGAGGCGCATCTGCCACCTCCTTGGCTATTTCGGGAGCTCGTATGGAGGATATCTTGCGTCTGGCGGACTGGTCTAGGGTTACGACCTTCAGGGAGTATTATTTTCGCCCTCCTCCTCATTTGTTCGCTTCTGTAATTGCGCAGCTTTGAACTAGCAATAGGAGCCTCCGTGTCTTGATGTAAAACTTATTGATTTTCCTAGTCTACGACGTAAAGTCATAGTTTTATTAAAGACACGGAGGCGAGTATTGCCCGCCCTGTGTTGCCCGCCCAGGTTTGTTTCTCTATTTTCGGAGGAGGGGTGATCTGCTCTTATTTATTGCCATTATTATTAATGCCATTGTTATTATTATTGTTGACATGCTTATTATTCATGATAATGTGCTTATTGTCAGATATGTTTATTGGTCTCTTGACGGTTTTCTTCTGCCGTTGTCGGACTGCCGCCTTGTGGTCTGGTCTGTTATTTACGCTTGCCATATTCTTTGTTTTTTCTAGGTTGAGCGTCCGCTGAAGTGTGGGATCTACGTCCTTCTGTTTTCTCCTCAGGAGTGTTAGCCCGGTTGGCTTCGTTGTGGAGTTCACTTGGAGCAGGTTGAAGGTTCCACGACGTATGGACTTCTACGTTGTTCCCGCTTTCCGGAGGTGTTAGCCTTGTTGGCTGGAGTTCTACGGCGTGATGGTCCGGTCGTTTATCATTCTCGGGTCCGGTTCCAGTTTCCGGTTTCGGTTCCAGTTCCGGTTATGAAGTTGGTGTTGCGGTTCCAAAGAAAGAGGAAGTTACTAAGAGGACACTGCTTATTATAGGATCTGAGAGGGGTGGATCCTTTATTGTTATGATTATGTAAATTTCTTCTTTGCTGCTATTGGTGGAAAGTAAAGAAGGAGATAGCAATACTCGCCTCCGTGTCTTTAATAAAACTATGACTTTACGTCGTAGACTAGGAAAATCAATAAGTTACATCCTGTATTATACTCCAGAGCTGCACCCACTATCCTGCTGGTGCAGTCACTGTGTACATACATTACTTATCCTGTACTGATCCTGAGTTACATCCTGTAATATACTCCAGAGCTGCACTCACTATTCTGCTGGTGCAGTCACTGTGTACATACATTACTTATCCTGTACTGATCCTGAGTTACATCCTGTATTATACTCCAGAGCTGCACTCACTATTCTGCTGGTGGAGTCACTGTGTACATACATTACTTATCCTGTACAGATCCTGAGTTACATCCTGTATTATACTCCAGAGCTGCACTCACTATTCTGCTGGTGCAGTCACTGTGTGCATACATTACTTATCCTGTACTGATCCTGAGTTACATCCTGTATTATACTCCAGAGCTGCACTCACTATTCTGCTGGTGCAGTCACTGTGTACATACATTACTTATCCTGTACTGACCCTGAGTTACATCCTGTATTATACTCCAGAGCTGCACTCACTATTCTGCTGGTGCAGTCAGCTGACCTCACAACCCTTGTTTGAAGTGATGGGACTGATGTCACCTCCCGCATGTCATTGCTCCGGACAGTAATAAGCGAGAGGGTTCTGTTATTATCTGTCTTGTCAGTCCAGCAGCACAGAGGATGTCAGCCATGCACACAGTATTGAGGGACATCTGGCTGATGAATAGAGAGTCCTGACATTCTGCTTTGCGCACTTAACTCATCAAGACTCAAAACGCGTCACCTACAGGGCGCGTGCCACGTGTAAGCAGGAACCGCGCACCGCCATGAACTCAGCTCACAGCCCTTCAGCATCCAGGAGAACCCCGACCTCAGCTTCTAAACCCCCGGGGGTCATTAGGTGTCACAGTCTGTTACAATGTATCAGTGGAGGGCAGGAGACTGATCCGTGCGGCACAGACTGGCAGGACATGCTGGGACTTGTAGTTATTTGCAGAGCTACAGGTTCTAGACAACTCACTTAGACTTACACATTGCAACGAACCCTGCAGCTCTGACTAGATGAAGGCGACCATCACACAAGCGTTAGAGATCTCCAGTATTGTGTTCCGTCACAGGAGCTCAATGCCGGAAAAAAACGCTTCAGTTTTGTCCTAATGTATTCTGAATGGAAAGCAGCCCGTTCAGTATGCGTCAGGATGTCTTCCGTTCCGTCCCTTTTACGGTATTTGGCCAGAGAAAACATGCTGCGGTATTTTCTCCGGAACATTCCGGAACTCTTGCCTTAGTTTCCATTGACGTGTATTAATGCCGGATCCGGTACCAAGTGTTCAGGAAATTGCCGCATTGCCGGATCCAGTTTTCCGGTCTGCACATACGCAGACCTTTAAAAATGTAAAAATAAATATCGGATGCGGTTTTCCAGGTGACACCGGAGAGACGGATCTGGTATTTCAATGTATTTGTCAGACAGATCCGGAAAAAAATGATATCCGTTTGCATACGGATTTCCGAATCCAACAACGCTAGTGTGAAGCTAGTCTAAGTCATAGTGGAAGTTCACAAGAATGCCCCCCTCTCGCCACTGGTGTACCATAGAGAATCACTATTATAGGGTATCTGGTGGTGGGGGCCCTTTACCGAATTCACCACTAGGGGGGCTCATTACTTACATTAATTCTTGTGCCATTGAACTCAATAGTGGTGGCTCAATGTTGGAGTTTTATTCCGGCCGCCTCTCGGCATGTTTGCCGTGCGGTGGTCGGACCTCCTTTTATTCAACAGACTTTTGGGTCCTTCAGGAGGTGGCCACACTATATTTATTTATATGTGAGATTCAGCGGTCACTGGGACCCGAGTGTGGCTTTTTGTCACCTCACTGACTGATTATTTTGATAAAACATACATTTTAATGATTCATTTTAAAATATTTATTTTCACTCTAAATGCCTAAAATTCAAAATTCCTCAGAACTTGGAGAGATGGGAATTGTATCTAATACTGATACATGGACTTGTTCCCTGCTGGGTGCCCGATATCTCCTCAGGACTATCCTCCTTCTTTTCATGTATCCTACTCCTTCAAGTCAAACTGTTTTCTATACCAGCTATTTATTTCACTGTGTATGCTATCTCCCCTGTTGGGGTTCCCTGCTCTCCAATTCTGAACTAAAACCAGTGTTACTCCTGCATCCCTACATGTTTCGCCGTATCAACGGCTTCTTCAGGGGATGGCGTGCTCGTCACCATTTTAGTGAATAGAACCGGAGCAGACTTCCGGCTGCACAGTAGCACTGATCCCACAGGCTGTTCCCCCGCCGAAACAGCCTTCCAGAGAAGGCTGCCGCTAGTGTGAAACTAGCCTAATCTGTATGTAGTGAGCTCCCCTTAGTGGTGGCTGTATAATCTGCATGCAGTGAGCTCCCTCTAGTGGTGGCTGTATAATCTGTATGTAGTGATCTCCCTCTAGTGGTGACTGTATAACCTGTATGTAGTGAGCTCCCTCTAGTGGTGGCTGTATAATCTGTATGTAGTGAGCTCCCTCTAGTGGTGGCTGTATAATCTGTATGTAGTGAGCTCCCAATAGTGGTGGCTGTATAATCTGTATGTAGTGAGCTCCCTCTAGTGGTGGCTGTATAATCTGTATGTAGTGAGCTCCCTCTAGTGGTGGCTGTATAATCCTTATGTAGTGAGCTCCCTCTAGTGGTGGCTATATAATCTGTATGTAGTAAACTCCCCCTAGTGGTGGCTGTATAATCTGTATGTAGTGAGCTCCCCCTAGTGGTGGTTGTATAATCTGTATGTAGTAAACTCCCCCTAGTGGTGGTTGTATAATCTGTATGTAGTGAGCTCCCTCTAGTGGTGGCTGTATAATCTGTATGTAGTGAACTCCCCCTAGTGGTGGTTGTATAATCTGTATGTAGTGAGCTCCCTCTAGTGGTGGCTATATAATCTGTATGTAGTGAGCTCCCTCTAGTGGTGACTATATAATCTGTATGTAGTGAGCTCCCTCTAGTGGTGACTATATAATCTGTATGTAGTGAGTTCCCTCTAGTGGTGGCTGTTTAATCTGTATGTAGTGAGCTCTCTCTAGTGGTGGCTGTATAATCTGTATGTTGTGAGCTCCCACTAGTGGTGGCTGTATAATCTGTATGTAGTGAGCTCTCTCTAGTGGTGGCTATATAATCTGTATGTAGTGAGCTCCCTCTAGTGGTGACTGTATAATCTGTATGTAGTGAGCTCCCTCTAGTGGTGGCTGTATAATCTGTTTATAGTGAGCTCCCTCTAGTGGTGGCTGTATAATCTGTATGTAGTGAGCTCCCTTTAGTGGTGACTGTATAATCTGTATGTAGTGAGCTCCCTCTAGTGGTGACTATATAATCTGTATGTAGTGAGCTCCCTCTAGTGGTGACTATATAATCTGTATGTAGTGAGCTCCCTCTAGTGGTGGCTGTATAATCTGTATTTAGTGAGCTCCCTCTAGTGGTGGCTGTATAATCTGTAAGCAGTGAGCTCCCTCTAGCTGTGGCTGTATAAACTGTATGTTGTGAGCTCCCTCTAGTGGTGGCTGTATAATCTGTATTTAGTGAGCTCCCTCTAGTGGTTGCTGTATATACATCTGTATGTAGTGAGCTCCCTCTAGTGGTGACTATATAATCTGTATGTAGTGAGCTCCGTCTAGTGGTGACTATATAATCTGTATGTAGTGAGCTCCCTCTAGTGGTGGCTGTATAATCTGTATGTAGTGAGCTCCCTCTAGTGGTGGCTGTATAATCTGTATGTAGTGAGCTCCCTCTAGTGGTGGCTGAATAATATGTATGTAGTGAGCTTCCTCTAGTTGTGGCTGTATAATCTGTATGCAGTAAACTCCTCCTAGTGGTGGCTGTATAATCTGTATGTAGTGAGCTCCCTCTAATGGTCGCTGTATAATCTGTATGCAGTGAGCTCTACCTAGTGGTGGCTGTATAATCTGTATGTAGTGAGCTTCTTCTAGTGGTGGCTGTATAATCTGTATGCAGTGAGCTGCCCCTAGTGGTGGCTGTATAATCTGTATGTAAAGAGCTCCTTCTAATGGTGGCTGTATAATCTGTATGTAGTGAGCTCCCTCTAGTGGTGGCTGTATAATCTGTATGTAGAGAGCTCAATCTAGTGGTGGCTGTATAATCTGTATGTAGTGATCTCCCTCTAGTGGTGGCTATATAATCTGTATGTAGTGAGCACCCTTTAGTGGTGGCTGTATAATCTGTATGTAGTGAGCTCAATCTAGTGGTGGCTGTATAATCTGTATGTAAAGAGCTCCCTCTAATGGTGGCTGTATAATCTGTATGTAGTGAGCTCCCTCTAGTGGTGACTGTATAATCTGTATGTAGTGAGCTCCCTCTAGTGGTGGCTGTATAATCTGAATGTAGTGAGCTCCCTCTAGTGGTGGTTGTATAATCTGTATGTAGTGAGCTCCCTCTAGTGGTGGCTCTATAATCTGTATGTAGTGAGCTCCCACTAGTGGTGGCTGTATAATCTGTATGTAGTGAGATCCCGCTAGTGGTGGCTGTATAATCTGTTTTTAGTGAGCTCACCCTAGTGGTGGATGCATGATCTGTATGTAGTGAGCTCCACCTATTGGTGGCTGTATGGCTGTATGTAGTGATCTCTATCTAGTGGTGGCTGTATAATCTGTATATAGTGAGCTCACCCTAGTGGTGGATGTATAATCTGTATGTAATGAGATCCCCCTAGTGGTGGATGTATAATCTGTATGTAGTGAGCTCCCTCTAGTGGCGGCTATATGATCTGTATGTACTGAGATTCCCTAGTGGTGGCTGTATAATCTGTATGTACTGAGCTCCCTCTAGTGGTGGCTGTATAATCTGTATGTAGTGAGCTCCCCCTAGAGGTGTCTGTATGGCTGTATGCAGTGAGCTCCCTCTACTGGAGGCTGTATAATCTGTATGTATTGAGCTCCCAATAGTGGTGGCTGTATAATCTGTATGTAGTGAGCTCCCTCTAGTGGTGGCTGTATAATCTGTATGTAGTGAGCTCCCCCTAGAGGTGTCTGTATGGCTGTATGCAGTGAGCTCCCTATACTGGAGGCTGTATAATCTGTATGTATTGAGCTCCCACTAGTGGTGGCTGTATAATCTGTATGTAGTGAGCTCCCTCTAGTGGTGGCTGTATAATCTGTATGTAGTGAGCTCCCCCTGGTGGTGGCTGTATAATCTGTATGTAGTGAGCTCCCTCTAGTGGTGGCTGTATAATCTGTATGTAGTAAGCGCCCTCTAGTGGTGGCTGTATAATCTGTATGTAGTGATCTCCTTCTAGTGGTGGCTGTATAATCCGTATGTAGTGAGCTCCCTCTAGTGATGGCTGTATAATCTGTATGTAGTGAGCTCCCTCTAGTGGTGGATGTATGGTCTGTATGTAGTGAGCGCCCCCTAGTGGTGGCTGTATAATCTGTATGTAGTGAGCTCCCTCTAGTGGTGGCTGTATAATCTGTATGTAGTGAGCTCCCTCTAGTGTTGGATGTATGATCTGTATGTAGTGAGCGCCCCCTAGTGGTGGCTGTATAATCTGTATGTAGTGAGCTCCCCCTAGTGGTGACTGTATAATCTGTATGTAGTGAGCTCCCCCTAGTGGTGGCTGTATAATCTGTATGTAGTGAGCTCCCCCTAGTGGTGACTGTATAATCTGTATGTAGTGAGCTCCCCCTAGTGGTGACTGCATAATCTGTATGTAGTGAGCTCCCCCTAGTGGTGGCTGCAGGCAGACAGAATTTTATCATGTGACACTTTGGCTGTATGAAGGACAGCAGGGGGTTTGGAGCTCTGTGTCAGACAGATGTAGCCCTCTAGATATTTTGTAGCATTCTGCACAGAATTTAGGGTCTGAACAATATCTGTTGGAAAGTTACAGAAATGTTTTTATCTTAAAATGCAGAAGTTTTATTAAAAGGTGCAGGCGGCTGGTGCTGATGCACTCTGGGTAATGAAGGGCAATTAGTGAACTCCGCCGCAGCACATTGCCCCCTCCGCTCTGCAGGTTTTATGGATTAGCTCATAAGGGAAGTGGTGATTTACAGGTCAGGAAATGGCAGGTAATCAGCAGCTGTGAGAGTCCCGCTGAGGGCAGAGGTCCTGCCGTCACCTCCAGCTTCCCATCACTGCCGGGTTCTATGTGCCGGTGGCCGGTACATGTGGAGGATATGGGCGCGCAGGGAGCAGCGAGGGGTGAAGTCTACCAGTGTGTGAGCTTGGCCCACCGTCCGCTGCTACACGGACCACCACGACCATGTCCAGTGAGGCAGTGCCAATGGCAGAGATTAACCCCCGGCTGCCCACTGAACCCGCAGTATATACCCCCGGGGCAGTGACGCAGTGTCAGTGGCAGAGATTAACCCCCGGTTGCCCACTGAACCCGCAGTATATGACCCCGGGGCAGTGTAGGGCCATGGGACACCTTAATACCAATCACCCAGGACGTCACAGCCATCAGACACCATGAAGGCTGCAGTCAAGACAAGGTGCAAGTTTTTCTGGCATGGATGCCGCCCCCTGCCCCCTGCCCCCATGGTGGTACATGCTGTGGGCAGAAGGGCACTTCCAGTACACATTGCAGCAGCATGCAGCTGATTTCATACTGACAACGATTTTCCCACCACTGTAAATGGGTGTCAGGCTCCACCCCCTCGGCTCCGCCCATAATATTACATGTGGACCATCCTCCTAAAATAAAGTGTTTAAGGGAAACTCCAACCCTTAGTTGACTCCTATCTGAAATTTGAACAAGATCCTGAGCTGTTTCTTAGCAACAGCCGATCCTTGTGTGGGGGGTCCCCTGTCCATCGTCCTGCGTGGTCCTCTGTTGTGGTACAGTCCTGATACGTTGTACGCTGCGCCGATACGTTGTACACTGAGCCGATACGTTGTACGCTGCGCTGATACATTGTATGCTGAGCTGATACATTGTACGCTGAGCCGATACATTGTACACTGAGCCGATACGTTGTACACTGAGCCGATACGTTGTACGCTGCGCTGATACATTGTACGCTGAAGTCATACATTGTACGCTAAGCAGATACATTGTACGCTGTGCTGATACATTGTACGCTGAGCTGATACGTTGTACACTGAGCCGATACGTTGTACACTGAGCCGATACGTTGTACACTGAGCCGATACGTTGTACGCTGCGCTGATACATTGTACGCTGAGCCGATACGTTGTACACTGAGCCGATACGTTGTACACTGAGCCGATACATTGTAAGCTGAGGTCATACATTGTACGCTGAGCTGATACATTGTACGCTGAGCAGATACATTGTACGCTGTGCTGATACATTGTACGCTGAGCTGATACGTTGTACACTGAGCCGATACGTTGTACACTGAGCCGATACATTGTAAGCTGAGGTCATACATTGTACGCTGAGCTGATACATTGTACACTGAGCAGATAGATTGTACGCTGCGCTGATACATTGTATGCTGAGCCGACACATTGTACCCTGAGCCGATACATTGTACCCTGAGCCGATACGTTGTACACTGAGCCGATACGTTGTACACTGAGGTCATACATTGTACACTGAGCTTATACGTTGTACACTGAGCCGATACATTGTACACTGAGCAGATACATTGTACGCTGAGCCGATACATTGTACCCTGAGCAGATACATTGTACGCTGAGCCGATACATTGTACGCTAAGCTGATACGTTGTACACTGAGCCGAAACATTGTACGCTGAGCTGATACATAGTACACTTAGCTGATACATTGTACACTGAGCCGATACATTGTACACTGAGCCGATACATTGTACACTGAGCTGATACATTGTACACTGAGCCGATACATTGTACGCTGAGCTGATACATTGTACACTGAGCTGATACATTGTACGCTGAGCTGATACATTGTACGCTGAGCCGATACATTGTATGCTAAGCTGATACATTGTACACTGAGCTGATACATTGTACGCTGAGCTGATACATTGTACGCTGAGCTCATACATTGTACGCTGAGCTGATACATTGTACACTGAGCTGATACATTGTACGCTGAGTTGATACATTGTACGCTGAGCTCATACATTGTACGCTGAGCTGATACATTGTACACTGAGCTGATACATTGTATGCTGAGCCGATACATTGTACGCTGAGCCGATACATTGTACACTGAGCTGATACATTGTACGCTGAGCTCTTGTACGCTGAGCTGATACATTGTAAGCTGAGCTGATACATTGTACACTGAGCTGATACATTGTACGCTGAGCTGATACATTGTACACTGAGCTGATACATTGTACACTGAGCTGATACATTGTACGCTGAGCTCTTGTACGCTGAGCTGATACATTGTAAGCTGAGCTGATACATTGTACACTGAGCTGATACATTGTACGCTGAGCTGATACATTGTACACTGAGCTGATACATTGTACACTGAGCTGATACATTGTACTCTGAGCTGATACATTGTACTCTGAGCTGATACATTGTACGCTGTGCTGATACATTGTACGCTGAGCCGATACGTTGTACACTGAGTTGATACGTTGTACGCTGAGCTGATACTTTGTACTCTGAGCTGATACATTGTACGCTGAGCTGATACATTGTACGCTGAGCTCATACATTGTACGCTGAGCTGATACATTGTACGCTGAGCTGATACATTGTACACTGAGCTGATACATTGTACACTAAGCCGATACATTGTACGCTGAGCCGATACTTTGTACTCTGAGCTGATACATTGTACGCTGAGCTGATACTTTGTACTCTGAGCTGATACATTGTACGCTGAGCTGATACATTGTACGCTGAGCTGATACATTGTACACTGAGCTGATACATTGTACACTAAGCCGATACATTGTACGCTGAGCTCATACATTGTACACTGAGCCGATACATGGTACGCTGAGCCGATACATGGTACGCTGAGCCGATACATGGTACGCTGAGTTATTACATTGTACGCTGAGCTCATACATTGTACGCTGAGCTGATACATTGTACACTGAGCCGATGCATGGTACGCTGAGTTGATACATTGTACACTGAGCCGATACATTGTACACTAAGCCGATACATTGTACGCTGAGCTCATACATTGTACGCTGAGCTCATACATTGTACGCTGAGCTCATACATTGTACGCTGAGCTCATACATTGTACACTGAGCTGATACATTGTACACTGAGCCGATACATTGTACACTGAGCCGATACATTGTACACTGAGCCGATACATTGTACGCTAAGCCGATACATTGTACGCTGAGCTCATACATTGTACGCTGAGCTCATACATTGTACGCTGAGCTCATACATTGTACACTGAGCTGATACTTTGTACACTGAGCCGATACATTGTACACTAAGCCGATACATTGTACACTGAGCTGATACTTTGTACACTGAGCTCATACATTGTACACTGAGCCGATACACTGTACGCTGAGTTGATACATTGTGTGACTAACAGATGCTTCATCTATGGGATTGACTGCAGAGGCGCCAATTATCTCCTAATTATCGCCCTCCTTCCTCATACTGTCCTCTGCCCAGGAATCCTGGGGACTGTGAGTGAAGACATCAGATGCTTTCTTAGACCTTGGAAGGAGTGAGGGGGAGGCTATAAAAAGCCTCAGAGGTTGTCCTTAATCGGGGAGCGTGTAATTACTACACTATGTCTCTCTTAAGAGCAAACCGAGGCACTAAATTGTACTGTGTCATCACCTGTGTCTGCCGTGAAATATGGCCCCTTGTATATGGGCTCCTGGAGAAGGGGCCCTGGAGCAATGTTTGTTGTAGTCTTCCTACTTGTTGACCTTTTCCCTGAAGATGCGCCGATCATCACCATGCAGATTTGCACCATGGTTATCTTCGGATACGTCAGGGGGACGTCCATGCCTAATAATATATTGACCATTGCCATTGACCTCAGCAGTGCCCTTACAATGCACACTTCACCGTACTATCGTATCGTAGTCCCTGCACAGTACTGACCGAGCATCATGTCCCAGAGTCAGGTAAAGGGGCTGTCCGGGATTAGAGAAACATGGCTGCTTTCTTCCAGAAACAGCGCCACACCTATCCACAGGTTGTGTGCAGTATTACAGCTGACTTACATTCACTTCAGTGGAGCTCAGCTGCAGACACCACTCATGGACAGGTGTGGCAATGTTTTTGGAAAGAAGCAGCCTTATTTTTTGGATCCTAAACAACCCCTTTGTCAGCAGGGATCCATATTCCAACAAACTTCTAGAAAACAGAAACTGGGGCACATGATCACAGGACACTAGGGACTTGGACAACTAACCACTGGACAACAGGGACTGCAGTACTTAGCCGCTGTATACCAGAAAATGAAATACTAGACACCAGCAAGCGAAACATTGAAACCACTAGACACCAGGGACTAGAGAATTAAACCATCAAACATGAGAGCTGGAGCAGTAAACCGCTATACACCAAGGACTGGGCCACCGCCAAATAGACACCAGAAACTAAAGTGCTAAACCACTGGACACCAGGAACTGTAGTAGTAAACCACTAGATACCAGACACTGGAGCACTAAACAACTAGACACCAGGGACTATACTGCTAAACCACTGGACACCAGCGGATAAAGAACTAAACCAGTGAACACCAGGGGCTGGAGAACTAAACCACTGGACACCAGGGAATGGAGAATTAAACCACTGGACAACAGGGGCTGGGGAACTAAACCAGTGAACACCAGGGGCTGGAGAACTGAACCACTGGACACCAGGGAATGGAGAATTAAACCACTGGACACCAGGGGCTGGAGAACTAAACCACTGGACACCAGGGAATGGAGAATTAAACCACTGGACAACAGGGGCTGGGGAACTAAACCAGTGAACACCAGGGGCTGGAGAACTGAACCACTGGACACCAGGGGCTGGGGAACTAAACCAGTGAACACCAGGGGCTGGAGAACTGAACCACTGGACAACAGCGGCTGAAGAACTAAACCACTGAACACCATGGGCTGGGGAACTAAACCAGTAATCACCTGGAGCTGGGGAACTAAACCAGTGAACACCAGAGGCTGGAGAACTAAACCACTGAACACCAGGGGCTGGGGAACTAAGACAGTAAACACCTGGAGCTGGGGAACTAAACCAGTGAACACCAGAGGCTGGAGAACTAAACCACTGGACACCAGGGAATGGAAAATTGAAACACTGAACACCAGGGGCTGGACAACTAACTACTGGACAACAGGGACTGCAGTACTTAGCCGCTGTATACCAGAAAATGGAATACTAGACACCAGCAAGTGAAACATTGAAACCACTAGACACCAGGGACTAGAGAATTAAACTTTCAAACATGAGAGCTGGAGCAGTAAACCGCTATACACCAAGGACTGGGCCACCGCCAAATAGACACCAGAAACTAAAGTGGTAAACCACTGGACACCAGGAACTGTAGTACTAAACCACTAGATACCAGACACTGGAGCACTAAACAACTAGACACCATGGATATACTGCTAAACCACTGGACACCAGCGACTGTATTATTAAAACACTGGACACCAGAGACTGTAGTCTACAGGTCCTTCTAAAAAAACTAGCATATTGTGATAAAGTTCATTATTTTCTGTAATGTGCTGATAAACATTAGACTTTCATATATTTTAGATTCATTACACACAACTGAAGGAGTTCAAGCCTTTTATTGTTTTAATATTGATGATTTTGGCCACAGCTCATGAAAACCCCAAATTTCCTATCTAAAAAAATTAGCATATTTCATCCGACCAATAAAAGAAAAGTGTTTTTAATACAAAAAAAGTCAACCTTCAAATAATTATGTTCAGTTATGCACTCAATACTTGGTCGGGAATCCTTTTGCAGAAATGACTGCTTCAATGCGGCGTGGCATGGAGGCAATCAGCCTGTGGCACTGCTGAGGTGTTATGGAGGCCCAGGATGCTTCAATGCGGCGTGGCATGGACGCAATCAGCCTGTGGCACTGCTGAGGTGTTATGGAGGCCCAGGAGGCTTCAATGCGGCGTGGCATGGAGGCAATCAGCCTGTGGCACTGCTGAGGTGTTATGGAGGCCCAGGATGCTTCAATGCGGCGTGGCATGGAGGCAATCAGCCTGTGGCACTGCTGAGGTGTTATGGAGGCCCAGGAGGCTTCACTGCGGCGTGGCATGGAGGCAATCAGCCTGTGGCACTGTTGAGGTGTTATGGAGGCCCAGGAGGCTTCAATGCGGCGTGGCATGGAGGCAATCAGCCTGTGGCACTGCTGAGGTGTTATGGAGGCCCAGGAGGCTTCAATGCGGCGTGGCATGGAGGCCATCAGCCTGTGGCACTGCTGAGGTGTTATGGAGGCCCAGGAGGCTTCAATGCGGCGTGGCATGGAGGCCATCAGCCTGTGGCACTGCTGAGGTGTTATGGAGGCCCAGGATGCTTCAATGCGGCGTGGCATGGAGGCCATCAGCCTGTGGCACTGCTGAGGTGTTATGGAGGCCCAGGAGGCTTCAATGCGGCGTGGCATGGAGGCAATCAGCCTGTGGCACTGCTGAGGTGTTATGGAGGCCCAGGAGGCTTCAATGCGGCGTGGCATGGAGGCCATCAGCCTGTGGCACTGCTGAGGTGTTATGGAGGCCCAGGATGCTTCAATGCGGCGTGGCATGGAGGCCATCAGCCTGTGGCACTGCTGAGGTGTTATGGAGGCCCAGGATGCTTCAATGCGGCGTGGCATGGAGGCAATCAGCCTGTGGCACTGCTGAGGTGTTATGGAGGCCCAGGAGGCTTCAATGCGGCGTGGCATGGAGGCAATCAGCCTGTGGCACTGCTGAGGTGTTATGGAGGCCCAGGAGGCTTCACTGCGGCCTTAAGCTCATCCAGAGTGTTGGGTCTTGTGTCTCTCAACTTTCTCTTCCCAGATTCCTCAGATTCTCTATGGGGTTCAGGTCAGGAGAGTTGGCAGCCAATTGAGCCCAGTAATACCATGGTCAGTAAACCAGTTACCAGTGGTTTTGGCGCTGTGAGCAGGTGCCAGGTCGTGCTGAAAAATGACATCTTCATCTCCATAAAGCTTTTCAGCAGATGGAAGCATGAAGTGCTCCACAATCTCCTGATAGCGGCTGCATTGACCCTGCCCTTGATAAAACACAGTGGACCAACACCAGCAGCTGACATGGCCCCCAGACCATCACTGACTGTGGGGACTGGACACTGGACTTCAGGCATTTTGGCATTTCCCTCTCCCCAGTCTTCCTCCAGACTCTGGCACCTTGATTTCCGAATGACCTGCAACAGTCCAGTGCTGCTTCTCTGTAGCCCAGGTCAGGCGCTTCTGCCGCTGTTTCTGGGGAATGCGGCACCTGTAGCCCATTTCCTGCACACGCCTGTACACGGGGGCTCTGGATGTTTCTACTCCAGACTCAGTCCACTGCTTCCGCAGGTCCCCCAAGGTCTGGAATCGGTCCTTCTCCACAATCTTCCTCAGGGTCCGGTCACCTCTTCTCGTTGTGCAGCGTTTTCTGCCACACTTTTTCCTTCCCACAGACTTCCCACTGAGGGGCCTTGATACAGCACTCTGGGAACAGCCTATTCCTTCAGACATGTCTTTCTGTGTCTTACCCTCTTGCTTGAGGGTGTCAATGATGGCCTTCTAGACAGCAGTCAGGTCGGCAGTCTGACCCATGATTGCGGTTTGGAGTAATGAACCAGGCTGGGAGTTTGTAAAAGCCTCAGGAATCTTTTGCAGGTGTTTAGAGTTAATTAGTTGATTCAGATGATTAGGTTAATGGCTCGTTTAGAGAACCTTTTCATGATATGCTAATTTTTTGAGATAGGAATTTGGGTTTTCATGAGCTGTAGCCAAAATCATCAATATTAAAACAATAAAAGGCTTGAACTACTTCAGTTGTGTGTAATGAATCTAAAATACATGAAAGTCTAATGTTTATCAGCACATTACAGAAAATAATGAACTTTATCACAATATGCTAATTTTTTTAGAAGGACCTGTATACGACTGGACACCAGAGACTGTAGTACTACACCGCTGGACACCAGAGACTGTAGTACTACACCGCTGGACACCAGAGACTGTAGTACTACACCGCTGGACACCAGAGACTGTAGTACTACAGCACTGGACACCATAGACTGTAGTACTACAGCACTGGACACCAGAGACTGTAGTGCTACACCACTGGACACCAGAGACTGTAGTATTAAAAGACTGGACACCAGAGACTGTAGTACTACACCACTGGACACCAGAGACTGTAGTACTACACCACTGGATACCAGAGACTGTAGTACTACAGCACTGGGCACCAGAGACTGTAGTATTACACCACTGGGCACCAGAGACTGTAGTACTACACCACTGGACACCAGGGACTGTAGTACTACACCACTGGACACCAGAGACTGTAGTTCTACAGCACTGGACACTAGAGACTGTAGTACTACACCACTGGACACCAGAGACTGTAGTACTATACCACTGGACACCAGAGGCTGCAGTACTGCACCACTGGACACCAGAGACTGTAGTACTACACCACTGGACACCAGAGACTGTAGTACTACACCACTGGATACCAGAGACTGTATTACTACACCACTGGACACCAGAGACTGTAGTACTATACCACTGCACACCAGAGACTGTAGTACTGCACCACTGGACACCAGAGACTGTAGTACTACACCACTGGACACCAGAGACTGTAGTACTACACCACTGGACACCAGAGACTGTAGTACTACTCCACTGGACACCAGAGACTGTAGTACTACACCACTGGACACCAGAGACTGTATTACTACACCACTGCACACCAGAGACTGTAGTACTACACCACTGGACACCAGAGACTGTAGTACTACACCACTGGACACCAGAGACTGTAGTACTACACCATTGGACACCAGAGACTGTAGTACTACACCACTGGACACCAGAGACTGTAGTACAACACCACTGGACACCAGAGACTGTAGTACTACACCACTGGACACCAGAGACTGCAGTACTACACCACTGGACACCAGAGACTGTAGTACTACCCCACTGGACACCAGAGACTGTAGTACTACACCACTGGACACCAGAGACTGTAGTACTACACCACTGGACACCAGAGACTGTAGTACTACACCACTGGACACCAAAGACTGTAGTACTACACCACTGGATACCAGAGACTGTAGTACTACAGCACTGGGCACTAGAGACTGTAGTATTTCACCACTGGGCACCAGAGACTGTAGTACTACACCACTGGACACCAGAGACTGTAGTACTACACCACTGGACACCAGAGACTGTAGTACTACACCACTGGACACCAGAGACTGTAGTACTACACCACTGGACACCAGAGACTGTAGTACTACACCACTGGACACCAGAGACTGTAGTACTACACCACTGGACACCAGAGACTGCAGTACTACACCACTGGACACCAGAGACTGTAGTACTACACCACTGGAGACCAGAGACTGTAGTACTACACCAATGGACACCAGAGACTGTAGTACTAGACCAATGGACACCAGAGACTGTAGTACTACACCACTGGACACTAGAGACTGTAGTACTACACCACTGGACACCAGAGACTGTAGTACTACACCACTGGACACCAGAGACTGTAGTACTACACCACTGGACACCAGAGACTGTAGTACTACACCACTGGATACCAGAGACTGTAGTACTACAGCACTGGGCACTAGAGACTGTAGTATTACACCACTGGGCACCAGAGACTGTAGTACTACACCACTGGACACCAGAGACTGTAGTACTACAGCACTTTACACCAGAGACTGTAGTACTACACCACTGGACACTAGAGACTGTAGTACTACACCACTGGACACCAGAGACTGTAGTACTATACCACTGCACACCAGAGACTGTAGTACTTCACCACTGGACACCAGAGACTGTAGTACTACACCACTGGACACCAGGGACTGTAGTACTACACCACTGGACACCAGAGACTGTAGTACTACAGCACTTTACACCAGAGACTGTAGTACTACACCACTGGACACTAGAGACAGTAGTACTACACCACTGGACACCAGAGACTGTAGTACTATACCACTGCACACCAGAGACTGTAGTACTTCACCACTGGACACCAGAGACTGTAGTACTTCACCACTGGACACCAGAGACTGTAGTACTACACCACTGCACACCAGAGACTGTAGTACTACGCCACTGGACACCAGAGACTGTAGTACTACACTACTGGACACCAGAGACTGTAGTACTACACCACTGGACACCAGAGACTGTAGTACTACACCACTGGACACCAGAGACTGTAGTACTACACCACTGGATACCAGAGACTGTAGTACTACAGCACTGGGCACTAGAGACTGTAGTATTACACCACTGGGCACCAGAGACTGTAGTACTACACCACTGGACACCAGAGACTGTAGTACTACAGCACTTTACACCAGAGACTGTAGTACTACACCACTGGACACTAGAGACAGTAGTACTACACCACTGGACACCAGAGACTGTAGTACTATACCACTGCACACCAGAGACTGTAGTACTTCACCACTGGACACCAGAGACTGTAGTACTACACCACTGGACACCAGGGACTGTAGTACTACACCACTGGACACCATAGACTGTAGTACTACAGCACTTTACACCAGAGACTGTAGTACTACACCACTGGACACTAGAGACAGTAGTACTACACCACTGGACACCAGAGACTGTAGTACTATACCACTGCACACCAGAGACTGTAGTACTTCACCACTGGACACCAGAGACTGTAGTACTTCACCACTGGACACCAGAGACTGTAGTACTACACCACTGCACACCAGAGACTGTAGTACTACACCACTGGACACCAGAGACTGTAGTACTACGCCACTGGACACCAGAGACTGTAGTACTACACTACTGGACACCAGAGACTGTAGTACTACACCACTGGACACCAGAGACTGTAGTCCTACACCACTGGATACCAGAGACTGTAGTACTACAGCACTGGGCACTAGAGACTGTAGTATTACACCACTGGGCACCAGAGTCTGTAGTACTACACCACTGGACACCAGGGACTGTAGTACTACACCACTGGACACCAGGGACTGTAGTACTACACCACAGGACACCAGAGACTGTAGTACTACAGCACTTTACACCAGAGACTGTAGTACTACACCACTGGAGACCAGAGACTGTAGTACTATACCACTGGACACCAGAGACTGTAGTACTGCACCACTGGACACCAGAGACTGTAGTACTATACCACTGGACACCAGAGACTGTAGTACTACACCACTGGACACCAGAGACTGTAGTACTACACCACTGGACACCAGAGACTGTAGTACTACACCACTGCACACCAGAGACGGTAGTACTACACCACTGGACACCAGAGAGTGTAGTACTACATCACTGCACACCAGAGACTGTAGTACTACACCACTGGACACCAGAGTGTAGTACTACACCACTGCACACCAGAGACTGTAGTACTTCACCACTCGACACCAGAGACTGTAGTACTACACCATTGGACACCAGAGACTGTAGTACTACACTACTGGACACCAGAGACTGTAGTGCTACACCACTGGACACCAGAGACTGAAGTACTACACCATTGGACACCAGAGACTGTAGTACTACACCACTGGACACCAGAGACTGTAGTACTGCACCACTGGACACCAGAGACTGTAGTACTATACCACTGGACACCAGAGACTGTAGTACTACACCACTGGACACCAGAGACTGTAGTACTACACCCGGGACACCAGTGACTGTAGTACTACACACGGGACACCAGAGACTGTAGTACTACACCACTGGACACCAGAGACTGTAGTGCTACACCGCTGGACACCAGAGACTGTGTTCCTCCTTCCTATGGTTGGACCTATCCTGCACCCCGTTGTGTGCCTCATTCCCATGGTTGGACCTATCCTCCACCCCGTTGTGTGCCTCCTCATGGCTGGACCTATCCTGCACGCCGTTGTGTCCCTCCTTCCCATGGTTGGACCTATCCTCCACCTCATTGTGTGCCTCCTTCCCATGGTTGGACCTATCCTGCACCTCGTTGTGTGCCACCTTCCCATGGCTAGACCTAGCCTGCACCCCGTTGTGTTCCTCCTCATGGCTGGACCTATCCTGCACGCGTTGTGTCCCTCCTTCCCATGGTTGGACCTATCCTCCACCTCATTGTGTGCCTCCTTCCCATGGTTGGACCTATCCTGCACCCCGTTGTGTGCCTCCTTTCCATGGCTGGTCCTATCCTGCACCCCGTTGTGTTCCTCCTTCCAATGGTTGGACCTATCCTGCACCCCGTTGTGTTCCTCCTTCCCATGGTTGGACCTATCCTGCACCCCGTTGTGTTCCTCCTTCCCATGGCTAGACCTATCCTGCACCTCGTTGTTTGCCTCCTTCCCATGGCTGGTTCTATCCTGCACCCCATTGTGTGCCTCCTTCCCATGGCTGGTCCTATCCTGCACCCCATTGTGTTCCTCCTTCCCATGGTTGGACCTATCCTGCACCCCATTGTGTGCCTCCTTCCCATGGCTGGACCTATCCTGCACCTCGTTGTGTGCCTCCTTCCCATGGCTGGACCTATCCTGCACCTCGTTGTGTGCCTCCTTCCCATGGCTGGTCCTATCCCACCAGTCCTTCTGGAGAATCATTACTTTTTTTCATGTAGGACGCCTTTTCCTGTGATTAATGTTGTGGTGGACGTGGTATGAAGATGGTGGGGATTACTGTGTCTTCCCTCACACTTTCATCTGGGGAGAAATCATGAAGGGAAGAGAGAGATCCATCAGAGGCTGCTGACCCGGGACATGAGCGGAGTGTTCCTTATTATCTGCTGGCTCCGGGGTCCCGTGGAAGATTCCATGAGCCGTGTGTTTTGATGAGTGAGGGGCAGGCGGCCTGGATACAGGAAACCTGATCCCACCTCACAATGGCCGTGCGGCCGGGATCGACATGTTCGCTATTTTATTCCATCTCATTTCAGGGGCTCCGGTTTCAGAGGCCCCTGTAGTCAGCATGTCCCAGAGTGACTCCGCTCGGCCTCCAGTCCCCGGGGAGCGGCTTGTTTGTCGCATTCTCCGTACTCATCTGTGTCTATTAATTGCCACTGCCCAGAATACAAAGATGACAACGAGTGAGGCGTCAGCCCCCCAACCCAAAATACTGGGGAACTGACCCCCCAATATACTGTCCTATAGTCCGGCACCTCATGGGCTGATCATCTGGCTCGTACCCGAGGTAGTCCCACGTCACATTGTCTGGTGGTTCCTGGAGATCACCATGAAGCCTGTGCCGACCCTGTCCCGGGCCTCAGGAGCCGTGTGATCCTTTAATCCGGCGTGTGATAATCCAGCAGTAGTTTACAGCACTGCAGAATGATCGTTTCGCAAAGCGAAGGATCCTGAGGGTTGTCACTTCTCTGATAAGCCAGAGCACCGGGGTGATGATGGATCAAAGGAACACAGATCCTGAGAAGCGGTTGTATTAGATTGTCAGCTCTGGGGACATACACATCTATCATTTCTGTGAGCCGAGACTTTTCTCAAAGGACCAGTCTGTGTCTGAGGGGACACTCCGGAGAGCGGCTCCGAGGGCGAGGAAATAGTAGTCGCCCGTCTGAGCTGTGACACGAGCAGCGTTAATAGCCCCAGAAATAGAGGTCCAGGTGGACGCTGGCTCTTCATGTGCCAATGTCTACCTGCCCGCTGTTTGTACATCTTCTGCCAAGGCACACTGCGGACATTAACTGACCGAGGAGACGGGCGTCTCACGTCTCCTCCCATGGCCCCGCGCCAGCAGACGCCGCTCCGCTGGAAGTGACACAAACTGCACTTCTCTCAGTTTTTGCAGCCCACTCAGTGCCAGCTGCCGCCCACCATGATTTACTACCGACCTGCGGAAATGAATGCCTGGCGGGTCTGATAGTTGCCAGTGTCCATCACCATCAGTGACCCGATGCCAGTGTCCATCAGCATCAGTGACCCAGTGCCAGTGTCCTTCACCATCAGTGACCCAGCAGCAGCATTCATCGCCATCAGTGACCCAGCGGCAGCATCCATCACCATCAGTGACCTGGTGCCAGTGTCCTTCACCATCAGTGACCTAGCAGCAGTCTCCATCACTATCAGTGACCTGGTGCCAGTGTCCTTCACCGTCAGTGACCCAGCGCCAGTGTCCTTCACCATCAGTGACCCAGCGCCAGCATCCATCACCATCAGTGACCCAGCGGCAGCATCCATCACCATCAGTGACCCAGCGGCAGCATCCATCACCATCAGTGACCTGGTGCCAGTGTCCTTCACCATCAGTGACCTAGCAGCAGTCTCCATCACTATCAGTGACCTGGTGCCAGTGTCCTTCACCGTCAGTGACCCAGCGCCAGTGACCCAGCGCCAGTGTCCTTCACCATCAGTGACCCAGCGCCAGCATCCATCACCATCAGTGACCCAGTGCCAGTGTGCTTCACCATCAGTGACCCGGTGCCAGTGTCCATCAGCATCTATGACCCCGTGCCAGTGTCCTTCATCATCAGTGATCCGGTGCCAGTGTCCTCCACCATCAGTGACCCAGTGCCAGTTTCCTTCACCATCAGTGACCCAGCACCAGTGTCCTCCACCATCAGTGACCCAGTGCCAGTTTCCTTCACCATCAGTGACCCAGCGCCAGTGTCCATCGCCATCAGTGACCCAGCGGCAGTCTTCTTCACTATCAGTGACCTGGTGCCAGTGTCCTTCACCATCAGTGACCCAGTGCCAGTGTCCTTCACCATCAGTGACCCAGTGCCAGTGTCCTTCACCATCAGTGACCCAGTGCCAGTGTCCTTCACCATCAATGACCCAGCGCCAGTGTCCATCACGATCAGTGACCCAGTGCCAGTGTCCATCACTATCAGTGACCCAGCCCCAGTGTCCATCACCATCAGTGACCCAGCGCTTAGTGTCCTTAACCATCAGTGACCCAGCGCCAGCATCCATTACCATCAGTGACCCGGTGCCAGTGTCCTTCACCATCAGTGACCAAGTGCCAGTGTCCTCCACCATCAGTGACCCAGCGCCAGTGTCCATCACCATCAGTGACCCAGCGCTAGTGTCCTTCACTATCAGTGACCCAGCGCCAGTGTCCTTCACCATCAGTGACCCAGCGCCAGCATCCATCACCATCAGTGACCCAGTGCCAGTGTGCTTCACCATCAGTGACCCGGTGCCAGTGTCCATCAGCATCTATGACCCCGTGCCAGTGTCCTTCATCATCAGTGATCCGGTGCCAGTGTCCTCCACCATCAGTGACCCAGTGCCAGTTTCCTTCACCATCAGTGACCCAGCTCCAGTGTCCTCCACCATCAGTGACCCAGTGCCAGTTTCCTTCACCATCAGTGACCCAGCGCCAGTGTCCATCGCCATCAGTGACCCAGCGGCAGTCTTCTTCACTATCAGTGACCTGGTGCCAGTGTCCTTCACCATCAGTGACCCAGTGCCAGTGTCCTTCACCATCAGTGACCCAGTGCCAGTGTCCTTCACCATCAGTGACCCAGTGCCAGTGTCCTTCACCATCAATGACCCAGCGCCAGTGTCCATCACGATCAGTGACCCAGTGCCAGTGTCCATCACTATCAGTGACCCAGCCCCAGTGTCCATCACCATCAGTGACCCAGCGCTTAGTGTCCTTAACCATCAGTGACCCAGCGCCAGCATCCATTACCATCAGTGACCCGGTGCCAGTGTCCTTCACCATCAGTGACCAAGTGCCAGTGTCCTCCACCATCAGTGACCCAGCGCCAGTGTCCATCACCATCAGTGACCCAGCGCTAGTGTCCTTCACTATCAGTGACCCAGTGCCAGTGTCCTCCACCATCAGTGACCGGTGCCAGTGTCCTCCACCATCAGTGACTCAGCGCCAGTGTCCATCACTATCAGTGACCGAGCGCCAGTGTCCGGTAGTATCTGTGTCCAGTAGGGGTGTACTGGGAACTTGTAGTGGCCCTAGAAAAAAACTAAAAGTGACCCCATGTTGTAGGTGGCTCCAAATGGACAGAAGATGGAGCAACAGAAGTACTACAGTGCAATTACTACGAACGTTAATCAGCAGTTATCTGGCAGTGTAATACTGCCGCCAATCGTTTATTGGGCAATCCAGATTTTTTATCTGCTGACGGCAAATAAGTCAGTATGGGGACGAGCGATGGTATTAGTGATCACTGCTCTCTATACTGTGGAGGAGATCGCAGCATATAAATGTGTCTCCCCCAAATACGAGCAGGAGATTGTCGGAAGGAACGCTTCAGTATGAGGATGAGTGATGGCACAGAGATGACTGTGCCCTATACTGTGGAGGAGATCGCTGCATGTAATAGCAGTGGTCTCCTCCACTAACGAGCAGGCAAGAACCAAGAAGGAATGCCTCCCTCCCGACAAACGCCACTGTATCGCTTCTCATTCCTCCACCTTTCTCATTGCTCCGCTTCCCTCATTGCTCCTCCTTCCTCACTGCTCCGCCTCCCTCATTTGTTTCTGCACACATGTGCACTCACTGGAGCAGTATTCATGTTCCTGTCCAGGCCGAATCTCCTTCCCCATCTGTCCTGACCCAGGATCTGGCGCCCTCAGCTGGAAGTAGATGTTACAGCAGCATTTCCATTGGCTGGGTGCAGTAATCGGGTTCTGGGGCGGAGTCAGACAGATGTGACTGATTATGAATTCGGTTATACTTGGCGGAGGTCTGCTGCTCCGCTAAGAACCGCATACGGTTTTTCCACTTAATAACGCACTCTTACGATACAGATCTGTTGCTACCAGTCTTTCATCAGTTCTCGCATTCTATTCATGAAGCAGGTAGCTCAACATGAAGAGAGCTGTAGACGTCGCTCTATACTTTGTAGACATGGGAAATGCTGACATTAGCCCTGGCGCTGCGGGCACTCTGACCCCCCGGCGCTCTGTGATAATTTGCTATTACCGTTTCTTCATTTCCACAGGTGGAAAAACGTGTGCGTAACACGATGACACCCTGAGAGCAGCAGATCTCGGCTGGCACCGACCCCGCTATGTGCCGCTGCCTCCAAGATGGATTCTTCATCTGTCGCACCCCCAACCAAGACATAATCCGCCTGAGCTCCGAGCCTTCGATAGCGCGGCACTAAATCATCCTGTGAAATAGAAAACGGGATGGTAACGCTGGCTCAGAGCGAAGGTCGCATTAGTAACGCCGGAGTGTAATAGATCCGCTAATCTTTATATGGGTGTCCCCTAAGAGTTATAAAAAACCGAAACATCGTCAGAGGTCACAGAAGTAGAGAGCACAGCACACCGACACACATAGAGGGCAGTGCAATCACAGCCATACACAGGGCAGCACTATAGTACTTATATTCTTCTACATAGGAGCAGTATTATATTACTTATATTCTCCCACATAGGAGGCAGTATTATAGTACTTATAGTCTTCTACAAAGGAGGCAGTATTATAGTAGTTATATTCTTGTACATAGGAGCAGTATTATAGTAGTTATATTCTTGTACATAGGAGGCAGTATTATAATACTTATATTCTTGTACATAGAAGCAGTATTATAGTAGTTATATTCTTGTCCATAGGAGGCAGTATTATAGTAGTTATATTCTTGTACACAGGAGCAGTATTATAGTAGTTATATTCCTGTACATAGGAGCAGTATTATAGTAGTTATATTCTTGTACATAGGAGCAGTGTTATAGAAGTTATATTCTTGTACATAGGAGGCAGTATTATAGTAGTTATATTCCTGTACACAGGAGCAGTATTATAGTAGTTATATTCTTGTACATAGAAGCAGTATTATAGTAGTTATATTCTTGTCCATAGGAGGCAGTATTATAGTAGTTATATTCCTGTACATAGGAGCAGTATTATAGTAGTTATATTCTTGTACATAGGAGCAGTATTATAGTAGTTATATTCTTGTACATAGGAGCAGTATTATAGTAGTTATATTTTTATACATAGGAGCAGTATTATAGTAGTTATATTCTTGTACATAGGAGCAGTATTATAGTAGTTATATTCTTGTACACAGGAGCAGTATTATAGAAGTTATATTCTTGTACATAGGAGCAGTATTATAGTAGTTATATTCTTGTACATAAGAGCAGTATTATAGTAGTTATATTCTTGTACATAGGAGCAGTATTATAGTAGTTATATTCTTGTACATAGGAGGCAGTATTATAGTAGTTATATTCTTGTACACAGGAGCAGTATTATAGTAGTTATATTCTTGTACATAGGAGGCAGTATTATAGTAGTTATATTCTTGTACATAGGAGCAGTATTATAGTAGTTATATTCTTGTACATAGGAGGCAGTATTATAGTAGTTATATTATTGTACCTATAAGGCAGTATTATAGCAGTTATATTCTTGTACATAGCAGCAGTATTATAGTAGTTATATTCTTGTACATAGGGGGCAGTATTATAGTAGTTATAGTCTTCTACATAGGAGGCAGTATTATAGTAGTTATATTCTTGTACATAGGAGCAGTATTATAGTAGTTATATTCTTGTACATAGGAGGCAGTATTATAGTAGTTATATTCTTGTACATAGGAGCAGTATTATAGTAGTTATATTCTTATACATAGGAGCAGTATTATAGTAGTTATATTCTTGTACATAGGAGGCAGTATTATAGTAGTTATATTCTTGTACATAGGAGCAGTATTATAGTAGTTATATTCTTGTACATAGGAGCAGTATTATAGTAGTTATATTCTTGTACATAGGATACAGTATTATAGTAGTTATATTATTGTACCTAGAAGGCAGTATTATAGCAGTTATATTCTTGTACATAGCAGCAGTATTATAGTAGTTATATTCTTGTACATAGGGGGCAGTATTATAGTAGTTATATTCTTGTACATAGGAGCAGTATTATAGTAGTTATATTCTTGTACATAGGAGCAGTATTATAGTAGTTATATTCCTGTACATAGGAGCAGTATTATAGTAGTTATATTCTTGTACATAGGAGCAGTATTATAGTAGTTATATTCTTATACATAGGAGCAGTATTATAGTAGTTATATTCTTGTACATAGGAGCAGTATTATAGTAGTTATATTCTTGTACATAGGAGGTAGTATTATAGTAGTTATATTCTTGTACATAGGGTCAGTATTATAGCAGTTATATTCTTGTACATAGGAGCAGTATTATAGTAGTTATATTCCTGTACATAGGAGCAGTATTATATTCTTGTACATAGGAGGCAGTATTATAGTAGTTATATTCTTGTACATAGGAGGCGGTATTATAGTAGTTATATTCTTGTACATAGGAGGCGGTATTATAGTAGTTATATCCCTGTACATAGGAGCAGTATTATAGCAGTTATATTCTTGTACATAGCAGCAGTATTATAGTAGTTATATTCTTGTACATAGGGGGCAGTATTATAGTAGTTATATTCTTGTACATAGGAGCAGTATTATAGTAGTTATATTCTTGTACATAGGAGCAGTATTATAGTAGTTATATTCTTGTACATAGGAGGCGGTATTATAGTAGTTATATCCCTGTACATAGGAGCAGTATTATAGCAGTTATATTCTTGTACATAGCAGCAGTATTATAGTAGTTATATTCTTGTACATAGGGGGCAGTATTATAGTAGTTATATTCTTGTACATAGGAGCAGTATTATAGCAGTAATATTCTTGTACATAGGAGCAGTATTATAGTAGTTCTTTTTTACTTTGAGCAGACCCGGAGGAGGCAGGTAATGATGAGGCCTGTGCCTTGTCATTTATTACATGCCTCCTCTGGCAGTGTAGTCCTTATGACAGTGTAGCACACGCCGGCCTTGATATATCACTGTCTTTGGGGGACAGTTACTATGTCCGGACATGTAAACCCTGTTCTTAGTCCATGTCCGCTGCCATTTGATGCACCTAAGACGTGTAGAGGCGCTGACCTGTACCTAATTTGGGCACTTTACCGGCTCTGTTGCCGGCATAGATTTAGGTAATTTTTTATGCCAAAAGCAGGTGTAGAAAATCTTGAATTAGATGGGTCTGCTGGCGCCCCCTTCCTCGCCCACACCACCGTACGTCAGCTGTCCAGGAACATACAGGTACGCCATACCCGCTTGAGGAAGGGCTTCTCACCATAGGGCGCGAAGCGTTGCACTTTTCTGATGCCTGCTTTGTAAACCGCTAAATATAATGACTTCATAAAGAAGCAGATCTGAACATCACGTTCCTGCGCCGTCTGAAAGTTTATTCAATTGAAGAAACGGATCCTTGGGTGGAGGAGGGTCAACCACTGACGCGCACCCAACCAAAACCCTAAGGACGAGTGCTGTGGCCTTAGCCTGTTAGAGCCACCTTGGAAAAGTGGCGGGAGCGGGAAAAAGTCACAGATTTGGCTGCTAGCAAATCGGCGACAAAAGTCCGCCAAAGAGTGTCGCACGTCCCATGATAAGTGACCGGCTTTGTTTTTCAGACTGAGGTATTCTTGGCTCTTACGGAGCAGGGTCGCGCACTGCAGACCTTCCGATCAGATAGAACGTTGCAGCATTTGCCACTTGAGAGCAAACGGCGGCCATATTGGTTGCCACCCAGCTTTCCATGGAGCAGATAAATGGATTTATGAGGGTACGCTTTAAGGACGTCTGAATGTTGTGAAATTTTTGCATGGCCACATGTCATTCCTTGGGAGTGTAATTCGCCAGTGGGGGCTCCGTCCACCCGAGGCCCTCGTTAAGCCCCTGCAGAGAGGTATCCATCATGTTTAGACACCTCGGGCTGGTGAGCTGAGATGAATGTACCGAGGGTTAAATGGAAACCGATGGCGATCCTAGAAACATTTTTCAGAAGAAAAGAATTCCTTAGAAATACATTTTTCATCTTTTTTAGAATTGCTGACTATTGAAGAACATCTTGTTCCAAAAAAAAAAAAAAAGAAAAGTTCCGCGGATGGAGCGAACCGCCGCCATCACCGCCATACGGCTCCTAACTAATAGGATCAGAGCGAGTCTGGTACAGATTATAGGAGCTCTCAGGAGAGGAGAAGACAAGCTCATATGGAGGCGGCCTGGGCCCCGGGCACTTTCATAGAAATCACTAAATCCCATCGTTATTCGACGCCGCGGGCGAAAACACCTTCTTTTACTTTCTGCTGAAAGGACGGGAGACAAAGAAAGTGTCTGGAGTGATACGTATCTATCGCTGGACAGAGGACGGCGCTCGCCCCTTAGATCCGCCGCTGCACGTGATGGATGAGCTGAGCGCGGAGGCTCCGGCTGCGAGGAATTATGTGCTCCCCGCCATGGCCGTAACCTAATCACAGCGCTGCGGAGGGTGGATGAGGAATTAGGAGCCGCAAGAAACACTTCCCTTTGTTTCCTGGAGCCGGCGAGGTGATTGGCGCAATAACTCAGACGTTACAGGGGCCCCGGCCGCAGTTCTTAATAATAATCCACTCCGGCCTCGCTGGTTTGGTCTTCGCGCCCTCATGGTAGACGCGGTTTCCCGTACCTGATCCCTAAATCCCTTAAGGATATAACGTTGATATTGCAGGTCGGAGGCTACGCATCCATTCACAGCCGCTCTCCTACCTCCACCAGCCATGGTCCGACTCTGAAGACCACCTGTGCACAGGAGAGCCCCCTACTGGCAAAAGAGATGACCACAGACATGGAAGCAGACCGCGTGCCCGGCCGTACCTGCCATTTACACTTACATTGTATGGGCGCCCTCTTCCGGGAATGGCGCATGAAACGCTTACCCTCCCAGGATCAACGCAGGTCTTAAAGGGGACTTCAGTATGGCTGGCCCGTCTCAGGATAGCTCACCAGTATCTGATTGGTGAAGGTTAGGCTCCCATCACCCCAACGATCAGCTGTTTGATTGTGGCGCTCAGACGGGCACTGTGGCCTTCACATCACACAGCGCCATGCAGTGTATAGTGGCCGTGCTTGGTATTGCAGCTCAGTCCCATTCACGTGAATGGATCTAAGCTCTGAAAGACCGCGTGACCGATGAACGTGACGTCACAGGCCAAGGAAGGAGCTTCAGTGCCGACAATCCCATGTGAGGGTTTGCTTCTTGCAGCACAAGTTGTATTTTTTATGCCTCCATTTAATGTTCCATGTAATGTATTTTTGTGAGGTGGAACAGAAAAAAAGGCATTACCGCCGTTGTTTATTGGGTTTTGTTTTGACTGCGTGGTTACAGGAAGAGGATGACCTTATTCCGCAGGTCAGTACCACTAGTACCAAATTTGTATAGTTTTTTAGGTTTTAGTACCTAGAAGAGACGTGCACCGCCATGATTATCTTCCTTCTGCAGAGCGGTGTGAGCGCTTGTCTTTCCTATTTTGGGGTACAGTTTATATAATGGATGTGTGTGGGGGGGACAGGTGACAAAAAAATCTTCAATTCTGGTGTGATCGCTCTTCGTGCGGGAGAAGTAATGTGATATTACCCCTATAACGCCTAGCCCCCCACCCCGCCCTGAAGCTGCTAGAGACCTGTGGAGCAGACGGACGTGTGCGAGGAGAGAGATACCGTGTTCTGTAGACTGCGCGTGTGCACGATATGTTGTAAGGAAGGATGGACCACAACCTGGTAATGCATGTGCTGATTGTGTGGAACCACCACGTGAGGAGAAGGCACCATAGCCTGTACCACAGCTACATCCACCTACATTGCTGCAAGCCAAAGGACACTCGGCCAGACTGTAGTCATCCAACAGATGACGGGAGTGTAGGCCTCTGAAAGTCAGTTTGTTGTCCACAAGATGGCACTGACTAGGACTATGCCCTCTGAGAGATTCTTGTAACTCTTTGCTTGTTGTCCCACATAGGACTGTAACCACCAAGCCATCTGCCTCTTGTGTGAATCCTGTAACCATCAAGCTTCTTGACTCACATGAGTCCAGTAGACCTCGTTTTTCAAGTTCCAACTGTTTCCTTCTGCTGTCCTAGAGAGTGTGACGCCCTTCAGATGGTAAGGACTGAACCCCTGTACACCCCGTATAACCTGTGGGCTAACACTAGTGATTGTCAATGAGCGGCTGAACCAGTGGTGTATCGTTCAAAATCTGTACCCGAGACCCTTCAACCATCGCTAGATAGAAGACGCTACAGCTACCTCCATAACCCCGACAGCTCGTCCAAAGAGTCAAGAACAGGGTGCGGGCTCCAGTCTGTGGACGGTTTTCCACCACTGGAAATCAACCCTCGTGCAGGTTTATTTATGTACAACATGAGGGGTTGTTGGAGGGACCCATCCTCTAATCTTGGCAAAACTAATTAGAGCTGAGTCCCTGGATGGTTTCCCCCATAGAGACCTGTTCGTGTCCACAGCAGGGATGGGACCATGGCCTTGGTGAGATGGTGCTCAAGGATCTTTTGAAGGAGAGGTCAAGAACCATCTTGAATTCCAAGTGGAGATATTAGATGACTTCCAGCCAGTCAGCCCAGTGTGGTAGACTTTAGCTACGGCCCATGGTTCCACCTACCGTGGTGAATACAGGACTGATATCTGTTCAGGATGGACCTACAAGACCCCGTAAAGGTCCTAAAGGTTACATCATGGAGATCCATTGATTACCTGGTCTCCCCCAGTACACCACTGCCTCTGTGTGACCCCATGTAACCAGGGGCATGAGGAAACCATTTAAGGATGATTCCTCTCGGCCTTGGAAGCCGCTATCATTAGGATAATTGCAGCGAGATGCAGACGATTCCTCTCGTCTGTTTTTCCATTTTATCCGAGCCAAGAAATAACCACCAGGTGATAGGCGGATTAGTAAATTGCTTCAGAATGTGCTCGTCTTTGTTCCCGAGCGCCTGTTATCTGCCGCCCTCCTGCTCTCCGGTTACTACCCAAGCTGCTGGCTGATTTATATAAACAGTAATTGGAGCGGAGCGCCTTGATTCATTGACCAGATAGTGGAGATGATTGCAGGATTTCCTGACTACACAGCCCCTCTGGATTCTGACCCCGCAGAAAGCGTACATAACCCTGCGCCTGGGGATGTGGCTCTAATAATAGGGGTGAGTGCCAGGTGCCATCCAGGAACAGAGGTCACTGTGATTATATGAGGCCGCAGCCTCATTCGTGGGAGTCCTCATGGTCCTTCATAAGACCTGGAGGTTGTGGCGGCACACAGAGCTGTCACTGTTACAGTATGGTTTCTACATTGTGGCCAACCGGGACTGTAAGCTCCATGACACATCTGCTGGGACCCGCACCAACCCCTGGGGTCCTGTTTCCTGTGCCCAACCCCTGGGGTCCTGTTTCTGTCATAGCTGTCAGGGACAGGAAACTGGAGCCCTGGGGTCGGGGACATAAAACAGGACCCCAGGGGTCAGGAACAGGAAACAGGACCCCAGAGGTTGGGTACATAAATTAGGCCCCAAGGGGTCAGGGACAGGAAACAGGACCCCAGGGACAGGAAACAGGACCCAAGGGGTCAGGGACAGGAAACAGGACCCAAAGGGTCAGGGACAGGAAACAGGACCCCAGGCACAGGAAACAGGACCCAAGGGGTCAGGGACAGGAAACAGGACCCAAGGGGTCAGGGACAGGAAACAGGACCCAAGGAGTCAGGGACAGGAAACAGGACCCCAGGGGTCAGGGACAGGAAACGGGACCCCAGGGGTAAGGGACAGGAAACAGGACTCCAGGGGTCAGGGACAGGAAACAGGACCCCAGGGGTCAGGGACAGGAAACAGGACCCCAGGGGTCAGGGACAGGAAACAGGACCCCAGGGGTCAGGGACAGGTAACAGGACCCCAGGCACAGGAAACAGGACCCAAGGGGTCAGGGACAGGAAACAGGACCCAAGGGGTCAGGGACAGGAAACAGGAACCAAGGGGTCAGGGACAGGAAACAGGACCCCAGGGGTCAGGGACAGGAAACAGGACCCCAGGGGTCAGGGACAGGAAACTGGACCCCAGGGGTCAGGGACAGGAAACAGGACCCAAAGGGTCAGGGACAGGAAACAGGACCCCAGGCACAGGAAACAGGACCCAAGGGGTCAGGGACAGGAAACAGGACCCAAGGGGTCAGGGACAGGAAACAGGACCCAAGGAGTCAGGGACAGGAAACAGGACCCCAGGGGTCAGGGACAGGAAACGGGACCCCAGGGGTAAGGGACAGGAAACAGGACTCCAGGGGTCAGGGACAGGAAACAGGACCCCAGGGGTCAGGGACAGGAAACAGGACCCCAGGGGTCAGGGACAGGAAACAGGACCCCAGGGGTCAGGGACAGGTAACAGGACCCCAGGCACAGGAAACAGGACCCAAGGGGTCAGGGACAGGAAACAGGACCCAAGGGGTCAGGGACAGGAAACAGGATCCAAGGGGTCAGGGACAGGAAACAGGACCCCAGGGGTCAGGGACAGGAAACAGGACCCCAGGGGTCAGGGACAGGAAACAGGACCCCAGGGGTCAGGGACAGGAAACAGGACCCCAGGAGTCAGGGACAGGAAACAGGACCCCAGGGGTCAGGGACAGGTAACAGGACCCCAGAGGTTGGGTACATGAATTAGGCCCCAAGGGGTCAGGGACAAGAAACAGGCCCCCACGGTCAGGGACAGGTGACAGGACCCCAGGGGCCATAGACAGGAAAAAGGAGGAAAAAGGACCCAAGGGGTCAGGGACAGGAAGCAGGACCCAAGAGGTCAGGAACAGGAAAAAGGACCCAAGGGGTCAGGGACAGGAAACAGGACCCCAGGGGTCAGGGACAGGAAGCAGAACCCCAGGGTCAGGTAACAGGACCCCAGGGGCTGGGGAAATGAAACAGGACACAAGGGGTCAGGGACAGGAAAAAGGACCCAAGGGGTCAGGGACAGGTAACAGGACCCCAGGGGCCATGGACAGGAAAAAGGACCCAAGGGGTCAGGGACAGGAAATAGGACCCCAGGGGTTGGGGACATGAAACAGGACCCAAGAGGTCAGGAACAGGAAAAAGTACCCAAGGGGTCAAGGACAGGAAACAGGACCCCAGGGGCCAAGGACAGGAAACAGGACCCAAGGGTCAGATAACAGGACCCCAGGGGCTGGGGAAATGAAACAGGACACAAGGGGTCAGGGACAGGAAAAAGGACCCAAGGGGTCAGGGACAGGAAACAGGACCCCAGGGGTCAGGCACAGGAAAGTGGACCCAAGGGGTCAGGGACATAACACAGGACCCCAGGGGTCTGGGACAAGAAATAGGACCCCAGAGGTCAGGGACAGGAAAAAGGAGGGAAAAAAACCCAAGGGGTCAGGGACAGGAAACAGGAGCCCGGGGATGGGGACAGGAAAAAGGGCTAAGGGGTCAGGGACAGGAAAAGGGACCCAAGTGGTTAGGGACAGGAAACAGGAGGCCAGGGGCCGGGGACAGGAAACAGGAGCCCAGGGGTCAGAGACAGGAAACAGGAGCCCAGGGGTTGGGGACAGGAAACAGGAGCCCAGGGGTCGGGGACAGGAAACAGGAGCCCAGGGGTCGGGGACAGGAGCCAAGGTGTTGGAGACAGGAAACAGGACCCCAGGGGTTGGGGACAGGAAACTGTCACGGCTGTCGTGGTCTGGTGTTAGTTGACCATGACACTTTTACCATGCATGCTTGTTGCTGGTGGCAATGTGTTGTTAGCATGATTTTACACTTCCCCTTTAAGGCTGTTTTTCCTTCCCATTTTGGTTTGTTTAGGGTTAAAGGAGTGTGCAAGGTGGAGTTAGGTGTGGGCTCATGGCTCTTCTTATACTGGAGTTGTGAGCTGAGGTTAGTGGTATGTCTGCCTTTGTATGAGTAGGTGCTTTGCTCCTCTCTGTGAGGGCCTCGTTGTGAAACATCAAGGTCTTTGGCAATGTCATCCCGATGTATCCTGCATGTTCCCTACCTTACCTGTGTGGATGTTTGGTGTGGGTTTATGTACAGGGTGTTTGTTGTATGTCATTTGGTGTTCGTAGTCCAGCATGGTTGTTTGACATTGCCCCTGTCTGTCTGTGCCTGCGGAAGTGGGCTCCATGGTTTCCCGGAGGGGTGAACCACAAGTCAGCAAGCTGTAGTTGTTCCACCCAGTCGTTGCGGCAGGTAAGTGGTGGTTGTTCCAGTGCGTGTCGTTTGCACTGGGCTCTTACCTGCCGTTATGTGTTTATGTTTGCTCTTTTCTCATTCATTGTTGCTAGGCCTGTGGGAGACTCCGGTTCTTCTGTGTCTTGGAGGAACCGGTTGTCTCTTTCTCCTGAAAATACCATCAGGGATTATCAGGGCGAATTAGGGTCCTAGGTTGCGGGTATGAGCACTCCCACCATCAGGGTTGGCTCATACAGTCAGGAGGTCAGGGATTGTATTTAGGGATGCATAGGAGGTGACCTGCTTCCTTATCCTGGCTTCCAGGCCTAGTGGCATGTACCGACAACCTGCATTGTATGGTGTGCAGTTTACCCCCACTCCCCACCACGACAGTGAAGATTGGTGGGACATGCCACTAACCTCTTGTCCCTGGAACGCCCTCTGCCACTGGAGGAGAGGTCAGCTACCTCTTCTTCCTGGGTCTCCATCTGCTGCTGGGGGGAGAGGTCAGCTGCCTCTTCTCCCTGGAACACCCTCTGCCGCTGGGGAGAGAGGTCGGCTACCTCTTCTTTCCTGGGTCTCCATATAATGCTGGGGGGAGAGGTCAGCTGCCTCTTCTTTCCTGGGTCTCAATCTGTCGCTGGGAAGAGAGGTCGGCTGCCACTTCTTTCCTGGGTCTCCATCTGCTGCTGGGGGGAGAGGTCAGCTACCACTTCTTTTCTGGGTCTCCATCTGCCGCTGGGGAGGGAGGTCGGCTACCACTTCTTTCCTGGGTCTCCATCTCCGCTGGGAAGAGAGGTCAGCTACCTCTTCTTTTCTGGGTCTCCATCTGCCGCTGGGGGAGAGGTCGGCTGCCTCTTATCCCTGGAACACCCTCTGCCGCTGGGGTGAGAGGTCGGCTACCTCTTCTTCCTGAGTCTCCATCTGCCACTGGGGGGAGAGGTCGGCTGCCTCTTCTCCCTGGAACACCCTCTGCCACTGGGGTGAGAGGTCGGCTACCTCTTCTTTCCTGGGTCTCCATCTGCCGCTGGGGAGAGAGGTCAGCTGCCACTTCTTTCCTGGGTCTCCATCTCCGCTGGGAAGAGAGGTCGGCTGCCACTTCTTTCCTGGGTCTCCATCTGCCGCTGGGAAGAGAGGTCGGCTACCACTTCTTTCCTAGGTCTCCATCTGCTGCTGAGGGGAAAGGTCAGCTACCACTTCTTTTCTGGGTCTTCATCTGCTGCTGGGGGGAGAGGTCGGCTACTTCTTCTTTCCTGGGTCTCCATCTGCCGCTGGGAAGAGAGGTCGGCTGCCACTTCTTTCCTGGGTCTCCATCTGCTGCTGGGGGGAGAGGTCAGCTACCACTCCTTTTCTGGGTCTTCATCTGCTGCTGGGGGGAGAGGTCGGCTACTTCTTCTTTCCTGGGTCTCCATCTGCCGCTGGGAAGAGAGGTTGGCTGCCACTTCTTTCCTGGGTCTCCATCTGCTGCTGGGGGGAGAGGTCAGCTACCACTTCTTTTCTAGGTCTCCATCTGCTGCTGGGGAGAGAGGTCGGCTGCCACTTCTTTCCTGGGTCTCCATCTGCCGCTGGGGAGAAAGGTCGGCTGCCTCTTCTTTCCTGGGTCTCCATCTAAGCTGGGGAGAGAGGTCGGCTGCCTCTTCTTCCTGGTTCTCCATCTGCTGCTGGGGCGAATGGTCGGCTACCTCTTCTTTCCTGGGTCTCCATCTGCCGCTGGGGAGAGAGGTCGGCTGCCTCTTCTTCCTGGTTCTCCATCTGCTGCTGGGGCGAATGGTCGGCTACCTCTTCTTTCCTGGGTCTCCATCTGCCGCTGGGGAGGGAGGTCGGCTACCACTTCTTTCCTGGGTCTCCATCTCCGCTGGGAAGAGAGGTCAGCTACCTCTTCTTTTCTGGGTCTCCATCTGCCGCTGGGGGAGAGGTCGGCTGCCTCTTATCCCTGGAACACCCTCTGCCGCTGGGGTGAGAGGTCGGCTACCTCTTCTTCCTGAGTCTCCATCTGCCACTGGGGGGAGAGGTCGGCTGCCTCTTCTCCCTGGAACACCCTCTGCCACTGGGGTGAGAGGTCGGCTACCTCTTCTTTCCTGGGTCTCCATCTGCCGCTGGGGAGAGAGGTCAGCTGCCTCTTCTTTCCTGGGTCTCAATCTGTCGCTGGGAAGAGAGGTCGGCTGCCACTTCTTTCCTGGGTCTCCATCTGCCGCTGGGAAGAGAGGTCGGCTACCACTTCTTTCCTAGGTCTCCATCTGCTGCTGAGGGGAAAGGTCAGCTACCACTTCTTTTCTGGGTCTTCATCTGCTGCTGGGGGGAGAGGTCGGCTACTTCTTCTTTCCTGGGTCTCCATCTGCCGCTGGGAAGAGAGGTCGGCTGCCACTTCTTTCCTGGGTCTCCATCTGCTGCTGGGGGGAGAGGTCAGCTACCACTCCTTTTCTGGGTCTTCATCTGCTGCTGGGGGGAGAGGTCGGCTACTTCTTCTTTCCTGGGTCTCCATCTGCCGCTGGGAAGAGAGGTTGGCTGCCACTTCTTTCCTGGGTCTCCATCTGCTGCTGGGGGGAGAGGTCAGCTACCACTTCTTTTCTAGGTCTCCATCTGCTGCTGGGGAGAGAGGTCGGCTGCCACTTCTTTCCTGGGTCTCCATCTGCCGCTGGGGAGAAAGGTCGGCTGCCTCTTCTTTCCTGGGTCTCCATCTAAGCTGGGGAGAGAGGTCGGCTGCCTCTTCTTCCTGGTTCTCCATCTGCTGCTGGGGCGAGTGGTCGGCTACCTCTTCTTTCCTGGGTCTCCATCTGCCGCTGGGAGGAGAGGGCGGCTGCCTCTTCTCCCTGAAACGCCCTCTGCCGCTGGGGAGAAACGTCAGCTACCTCTTCTCCCTGGGTGTCCATCTGCCGCTGGGGAGAGAGGTTGGCTACCTCTTCTTCTTGGATCTCTATCTGCCGCTCGGGGGAGAGGTCAGCTGCCTCTTCTCCCTGGAACTCCATCTGCCACTGGGGAGAGAGGCCAGCTCCCTCTTCTCCCTGGGTCTCCATCTGCCGATGGGAAGAGAGGGCCGGCTACCTCTTCTCCCTGGAACGCCCTCTGCCGCTGGGGAGAGAGGTCGGCTACCTCTTCTCCCTGGAATGCCCTCTGCCGCTGGGGAGAGAGGTCGGCTACCTCTTCTCCCTGGGTCTCCATCTGCCACTGGGGAGAGAGGTCGGCTACCTCTTCTCCCTGGGTCTCCATCTGCCGCTGGGGAGAGAGGTCAGCTACCTCTTCTTCCTGGGTCTCCATCTGCCGCTGGGGGGAGAGGTCGGCTACTTCTTCTACCTGGAATGCCCTCTGCTGCTGGGGAGAGAGGTCGTCTACCTCTTCTCCCTGGAACGCCCTCTGCCGCTGGGGAGAGAGGTCAGCTACCTCTTCTTCCTGGGTCTCCATCTGCCGCTGGGGGGAGAGGTCGGCTACGTCTTCTACCTGCAACGCCCTCTGCTGATGGGGAGAGAGGTCAGCTACCACTTCTTTCCTGGGTCTCCATCTGCCACTGGGGAGAGAGGTCAGCTACCTCTACTCTTTGGGTCTCCATCTGCCGTTGGGGGGAGAGACCAGTTGTCTGCTCTCCCAATAACATACTTGGCCGCTGGGGAGCAGGACCGACTGTCCCTACTCTAGGGCACTCTGGCTGTAGCTGGGGATCTGGGCCGGCTGCCCAGCATCCCTGTAGGGCTGGTGGAGGGACCTCGGCCCCATCTCAACCTGCCATATGGGATTCCCCCCAGGACTAGTCTATGAGGTCCCCTTCCTCCGCAGCTGGTACTGAAGCAGGGAATACCTCAGTCAGGTCTTCCCAGCTGTAGGGTTGTAGGTCTGGGACTGCCACCCAGCTCTCCTGCAGTGTATATTGGGGCCGAATTGAGCTGAGGAAGTATTGGTAATGCTGCTCCAGCTCCCACTCCATTGTCACTAGAGATGCCAGGTCTTGTCTCACCTCTCTCGCTGTAGCCCAATCATGCATAGCCTCCCAGAATCGGGACTCTCCAGCATCTCTGAACTCCGGTTCTGTGAAGGCCTCAAACAACAGGCCAAGGCCATCATAATCTTCACCCTCGGGTCTGTCGTGCTCAGCCATCCAGGGGGATTGCTGAATCACATACCACCAGAGTGCCTGGTAGGCGTCGTCTAGCCAAAGCTCCCTCCATACCAGGCTCTCGAGTTCTGTCACCCAATCATCCAGGGGCTGCTCTCCCAGGAGGGGCATTTGCAGGGCCACTCGCAACCGCTGCTCCTCACTGGGGAGATTCTTGCCCCGCCGACGCTGTACGTCTGCCAGGGCCTCGTGCCAGACGTCTTTCCGGGACTGCATCCCTCCAGTCTGGGTCATCCTCCTTCTTGTAGTGGAACACTGTTCGGGAACTAGCTGATTCCATACTGCTGTAGCCAGGGGCACTGTACGGATACTAGCGTTTCCCCAAATATAAATCCATGAACTGTGTCTCCAGGATGCTTCTATACTCCTAGGAAGCCATCCCACTTCTGACACCAATGTGACGGACCGCTTGGCACCCCAACTAGGTGCCTCCGCCAATCGATGCTTCCTAGTGCTCACCGAGTACTTCCGAGCACTCCACTGGACACCATCAGCACTGTAGTCCCCACTTCCAGCGTTACAGCTTGGCTGGGGTCTCGCTGTCCTCCACCCACCCTGGGCCCAAAACCAGGATCCAGCTTCCAGTGGGTAGAACGGTGTTGTAATCCCAGGGGAGTATAATACTGATAGCAATCCCCAGAGTAAATCAAGCTGTTCCCCCCCCCACACATGAGATGAGGCTCTATATTGAGGGTAAAATAGAAACTGACCTTATTGAAGACCAACTCAGTATACAGTACAGACCAACAGCTTGGACACACCTTCTCATTCAAAGAGTTTTCTTTATTTTCATGACTATGACAATTGTAGATTCACACTGAAGGCATCAAAACTATGAATTAACACATGTGGAATTATATACATAACAAAAAAGTGTGAAACAACTGAAAATATGTCATATTCTAGGTTCTTCAAAGTAGCCACCTTTTGCTTTGATTACTGCTTTGCACACTCTTGGCATTCTCTTGATGAGCTTCAAGAGGTAGTCACCTGAAATGGTCTTCCAACAGTCTTGAATGAGTTCCCAGAGATGCTTAGCACTTGTTGGCCCTTTTGCTTTCACTCTGCGGTCCAGCTCACCCCAAACCATCTCGATTGGGTTCAGGTCCGGTGACTGTGGAGGCCAGGTCATCTGGCGCAGCACCCCATCACTCTCCTTCATGGTCAAATAGCCCTTACACAGCCTGGAGGTGTTTGGGGTCATTGTCCCGTTGAAAAATAATTGATGGTCCAACTAAACGCAAACCGGATGGAATAGCATGCCGCTGCAAGATGCTGTGGTAGCCATGCTGGTTCAGTATGCCTTCAATTTTGAATAAATCCCCAACAGTATCACCAGCAAAGCCCCCCCACACCATCACACCTCCTCCTCCATGCTTCACGGTGTGAACCAGGCATGTAGAGTCCATCCGTTCACCTTTTCTGCGTCGCACAAAGACACGGTGGTTGGAACCAAAGATCTCAAATTTGGACTCATCAGACCAAAGCACAGATTTCCACTGGTCTAATGTCCAGTCCTTGTGTTCTTTAGCCCAAACAAGTCTCTTCTGCTTGTTGCCTGTCCTTAGCAGTGGTTTCCTAGCAGATATTCTACCATGAAGGCCTGATTCACACAGTCTCCTCTTACCAGTTGTTCTAGAGATGTCTGCTGCTAGAACTCTGGGTGGCATTGACCTGGTCTCTGATCTGAGCTGCTGTTAACCTGCGATTTCTGAGGCTGGTGACTCGGATGAACTTATCCTCCGCAGCAGAGGTGACTCTTGGTCTTCCTTTCCTGGGGCGGTCCGCATGTGAGCCAGTTTCTTTGTAGCGCTTGATGGTTTTTGTGGCTGCACTTGGGGACACTTTCAAAGTTTCCCAATTTTTGGGACTGACTGACCTTCATTTCTTAAAGTAATGATGGCCACTCGTTTTTCTTTACTTAGCTGCTTTTTTCTTGTCATAATACAAATTCTAACAGTCTATTCAGTAGGACTATCAGCTGTGTATCCACCTGACTTCTCCACAATGCAACTGATGGTCCCAACCCCATTTATAAGGCAAGGAATCCCACTTATTACACCTGACAGGGCACACCTGTGAAGTGAAGACCATTTCAGGTGACTACCTCTGGAAGCTCATCAAGAGAATGCCAAGAGTGTGCAAAGCAGTAATCAAAGCAAAAGGTGGCTACTGTGAAGAACCTAGAATATGACAGATTTTCAGTTGTTTCACACTTTTTTGTTATGTATATAATTCCACATGTGTTAATTCATAGTTTTGATGCCTTCAGTGCGAATCTACAATTGTCATAGTCCTGAAAATAAAGAAAACTCTTTGAATGAGAAGGTTTGTCCAAACTTTTGGTCTGTACTGTATATACAGTTCAAGAAGTCTAATGACATAAATTAATCAAACATGAACAGCATGCAAACAGACCCCCCAGTGTCTTAATATAAGAATAGGGAGAGAGGAGACACATGTGATGGGATTATCTCCTGGGTGTATCATAGGGTGATCTACTCATCTACACCGGAGTTGGCTACTTTTAGAGTCAGCTATCTTAATCCCATCACTAACACAATAGAACAAAGGGACAAATAAACTAACACATTCATTGGGAGTCTCAGTGCAGAGTTAACCCTTTTTGTGTTGCGGGATTCACACCCTGCACTTAATGGGCAATAGGAAAGATGTGGCCTATAAACTCCACACATAAATCAGGGTTAATAGTTCCTTGTAACCCCAAGAGGTCCGAGGGGATTTCCATAGTCCGTAAGAAGGCTTCTCCAGCAGCCCCAGTGACGGTTCAGTCCGTCACAGTCATGATAGACATTACAAGGAACCAGTTATGTGTCTGACACAGGGATGCAGCACCCCTCTCTGTGAGTGCAGCTCTGGAGGATAATACAGGATATAACTCAGGATCAGTACAGGATAAGTAATGTATGTACACAGTGATTGCACCAGCAGAATAGTGAGTGCAGCTCTGGAGTATAATACAGGAGGTAACTCAGGATCAGTACAGGATAAGTAATGTATGTACACAGCGACTGCACCAGCAGAATAGTGAGTGCAGCTCTGGAGTATAATACAGGATGTAACTCAGGATCAGTACAGGATAAGTAATGTATGTACACAGCGACTGCACCAGCAGAATAGTGAGGGCAGCTCTGGAGTATAATGCAGGATGTAACTCAGGATCAGTACAGGATAAGTAATATATGTACACAGTGACTGTACCAGCAGAATAGTGAGTGCAGCTCTGGAGTATAATACAGGATGTAACTCAGGATCAGTACAGGATAAGTAATGTATGTACACAGTGACTGCACCAGCAGAATAGTGAGTGCAGCTCTGGAGGATAATACAGGATGTAACTCAGGATCAGTACAGGATAAGTAATGTATGTACACAGTGACTGCACCAGCAGAATAGTGAGTGCAGCTCTGGAGTATAATACAGGATGTAACTCAGGATCAGTATGGGATAAGTAATGTATGTACACGGTGACTGCACCAGCAGAATAGTGAGTACAGCTCTGGAGTATAATACAGGATGCACCTCAGGATCAGTACAGGATAAGTAATGTATGTACACAGTGTCTGCACCAGCAGAATAGTGAGTGCAGCTCTGGAGTATAATACAGGATGTAACTCAGGATCAGTACAGGATAAGTAATGTATGTACACAGTGACTGCACCAGCAGAATAGTGAGTGCAGCTCTGGAGTATAATACAGGATGTAACTCAGGATCAGTACAGGATAAGTAATGTATGTACACGGTGACTCCACCAGCAGAATAGTGAGTGCAGCTCTGGAGTATAATACAGGATGTAACTCAGGATCAGTACAGGATAAGTAATGTATGTACACGGTGACTGCACCAGCAGAATAGTGAGCGCAGCTCTGGAGTATAATAAAGGATGTAACTCAGGATCAGTACAGGATAAGTAATGTATGTACACAGTGACTCCACCAGCAGAATAGTGAATGCAGCTCTGGAGTATAATACAGGATGTAACTCAGGATCAGTACAGGATAAGTAATGTATGTACACAGTGACTGCACCAGCAGAATAGTGAGCACAGCTCTGGAGTAGAATACAGGATGTAACTCAGGATCAGTACAGGATAAGTAATGTATGTACACAGTGACTGCACCAGCAGAATAGTGAGTGCAGCTCTGGAGTATAATACAGGATGTAACTCAGGATCAGTACAGGATAAGTAATGTATGTACACAGTGACTGCCCCAGCAGAATAGTGAGTGCAGCTCTGGACCAGCTGTTCCTGAGCTGCGATTACCTGTGGGTGTGTGTAGCTGCTGCTGCTCCTGAGCGTTTGGAGGAAAATCTATCCACCTGAGGCCGGCTCTCTCCTCCCCAGGGGGAGAGTGGGTTCTCAGGCATGAGCGAGGGAAGCAAGCCCCAGGCTCCTGTTCCCAGCGGCAGGCCTTCAGGGGACAGGAGAAGCCAGCGTTTGGCCTGCATGGAGGACTCAGGGGTAAGAAGATCTGGCAGGAGTCGCAGTAATGTGGCTTCTGTCTCCCCTGAGTCTGAGGGTAGTAGGAAGAGCCGCAAGGCTGGATCCGCTAAGGAGGACCCGAATGCCAGCATGGGTGAGAGTGGCCCTTCCGGGGCCCAGCAAAAGCCGAGTGTTCACGGAGGTGAAGCAGATCTTGAGGAGGAAGGCTGGGGCGTACTGAGGGCCCGGGAGTCCATTTCCACCTACGGATCCCGGGTCATGAGCCACCTCCGTGAGTACGAAGACGCGACTAAGACCCTGAGGAGGCTCCGGGAGGAGCTGCGCGGCTTGAGGTCTTGTGTTGGAGTGGCCCCAAAGAGGAAGAAGCAGGGGCTGGAGAGCCAAATAAAGCAGCTACAAGCTGACATTGGCGAGATTGAGCAAAGGCGGACTGTACTCCGAGATAAAAGCGGCCCGTTTAAGGAAAAACTCCTAAACGAGGAACGTTTTCGGAAGATGGCGGAGGAGAAGGGGCAGATGGGGCAGCAGCCTGACAGCCAGGTGGAGAAGGAACCAGTCGTGCAGGAGGAGGATGATGATGATGACCAGCAAGATCCACCTGGCAGCCTGCAGGAGCAGATTCCGTACAGTGGGCCCCCTGCACGCCAAATAGCAAGGTCACCCAGCTGCGGCTCGGGGGATGAGTATGAGACCTGCGGCCCGGGAGGGGCCCTAGTGGAGGAGATCCAGCTCCTGGAGTCCCCAGTGCGTTTCCAGGACTTATGCTTTGGTGATGAGTTGCCACCGGAGACGCCTGGGGAAGGAAAGAAAAAGGCTAAGAAGACCAAGCTCCAGGAGCAGGTAAGATATGTATACACCCCCCTCCCTGGGACCCCCGGGTCGACCGCAGGGCCGGCTCACTGTATTAGCCCCTCTTCTCAGCCCAGCCCGTGTCCTGCAGTGGACTCGGTGCAGGAGAGAGGGGAGAGCGAGGTATCCGATATGGTGGTGAGCTCCGTCCCTGTTTGCAGTAACGGGGATGGAGCTGGTGCGACACCGGCTGAAAAGCCGGACAGGAAGGTTACTGCGGAGGATGAGAGAAAAATCTCTGGCGCTGGAGTTTGCTCCCTGATGGGAGGAGGGGGTGGCTCCACGCCACAGATGGCTGCAGGAGCTCCGATGGCTCCAACCGCTGATGACGCTGTTCCCTCGGGCCAGCAGAGGCATGAAGGAGCTGTCGGAGCTATGACGGTTACGCCTCCCAATGAAGGTCAAGAACTGAGGCCAAAGCCTTTGTTTTGTATTGGCGCTGCTGGTCCAGATGAGCGGCGCCATGAAAGAACAGATCAGCAGCGTTTGGATCAGCGGCGCCCGGTAATGGATCAGCGGCGTCCAAAAGTTGTAAATGGTAGTACTGAGGAAGCGGAGGGCAATGATAAAAGTGGGGTTGGGGCTGTGGTCTGTCTTTTGGGGGCAGCTCCGACCCCAGGGCCCAGTGATGCTGAGGTACCAATAATTACACCAAAACACACCGGTTCAGCCAGTATGAGTGAGGGAGCAGGTGGGGGGCAGAAAATTATTTTTAATAAAAATATGTCTGGGGGTTTGGATGGTGGAGTGAATGGTGTTAGGAGGGAAGGAAGGGAGGTCGCAGAATCTGTTGTAAGTAAGGCTGGTTTGGGGATGGAAGATATGGAAGTGGGTGGTGGAGGGTCTTTGGTAAGCGGGGAGGGTGTGGAACCTGGTCCGGTTGCCCCCCCGGCTGTGGCAGCCCCTGTGCGCAGTTTTGCTACTGTCACGGCCGGGGTGAGTAGGGGACCCTCCTTGTCCTCTGGCTCTGGGGACGGCGTTTTGCAGCGGCGTCTTCTGGAGGCTCTAAAGAGAGGGGAGAGCACAATCAATGTAGAGGGGAGGGAGGTTGATCTATCCTTTTGGATAGATAGGCATGGCCTCTCAGCCTTCCGAGAGCAAAGGAGCGGGGAGACCACGTGGTCCCTCCCGACAGCTGGGCAGGGTGCTCTCCGTAGGAATGTGGTCCGTCTGAGGTGGAGGGGCAGTGATACATGTCCTTCAAGATCAGAAGTTGTTGAGCTCCTTCTAAAGATGGGCTTCAAGGCGACAGACATCTACGCCTTGATACATCCCTATGGGACCCCTGAGTTCGATGTCAGCTTTGTTCGGCCGGAGGGACTTGAGCTCTTCTGGTCGAACTATGAGATGGCAAAGGACGAGCCCAGCTGGCGAGATTTTGCCGTCCAGGCAGTGTCTCGTCAGAACAATGTGAAGAGGGTGACCGTTCTAACCCGTAACGAGTCACTCTCGTGTATTGACATCATGACGTGGCTCGGCCGATATGGGGAGGTGGTGGAGGTTCCCAAGAAGAACAGGGATGAACATGGCATCTGGTCTGGGGCCTGGACGTTCATGGTAAAACTTAGGCTTTTAGGAAACACAGTTACTCACATACCATCTGCCACCTTCCTTGGAAGGGATCGCATCCAGATTTTCTACCAGGGTCAGCCGAAGCTCTGTCACAGATGCGGCAGCCCCACACACTTCAGTGCTAACTGCACTGTACAGAAGTGCGCGCTGTGTGGGGAGATTGGCCACCTCGCTGCATCATGTGCAGAGATTAGGTGTCACCTGTGTGGTGACTTAGGTCACCCATTCAGTCGCTGCCCTCATTCCTTTGCCAATGCGGTCAATGCCCCGGCGGGAGGAAGCCGTGAGGCCAATTCTACTGGGGCAGGGGCTGGCAGAAGTGAAGGAACAGAGGGGCCAGGGAAGAAAAGTAAGCAAAAGACGCCTGCCCAACTGAGGCGTCAGGAAAATCGCCGAAGGGAGAGGGAGATGGGTGAATCCCGGGAACCTCAGGCAACTGGGGAAGCTGGGATGACCCCTGATCTCACCCCTGAGACTGCTGCTACTGCTGAGGCCCAAAGGGACAGTGAGCTGGATGAGGAAATTAGGAGGATCCAGGAAGAGGAAGGTGCCATCTCCTCATTATCCCCCCATGACGGGGGAAGTGGGGGATGGCAAAAGCAGGGTAATAAACGTACAGGGAAAAAGGGAGATTTAAGATCTTCTCCCACCCGCCAGATGCCAAAGGAAGGTACAACCAACCCCCCTCTGATTAGTCTCTCAAACCGGTTCCAAGCCATTGGTGACACCTCCCCCTCCTCAGGGGAGGGAGCCGGTGGGGAGGTTTCGGGAGTCGCGGTGACACCTGGGCCTGCGGGGGACGCCGAGCCTCCTTCTACTGGGGAAAACATGTCCTCAGGGGTGGGGGCTGGCTTGGAGTCAGAGCACAAGGGCAGAGGTGAAATGGACACATCTGTTTGTTTGAAGAGGGGTAAGCCATCATCTGATGAAAAAGTTGGTGGGGGCAGTGGGAAAAGAAAGCCATCTAATTCAATCACCCATGATGGCGGCACTCACTCCGTTGACGCTGGCGTCCATTAATGTCGCCAGCATTAAGTCAGATACGGCTAGATTTGCGGCCTTTGATTTTTTCAGCCGGGTTGAAGCTGACATTTTGTTTTTGCAGGAGACCAGGCTGCCAGATTTGGCATCTGTATTTAAAGCTAAAAGGGAGTGGCGACGCGGATCCTCCTACTGGTCTCTTGCGGCCGAGCCGTATAGCGGGGTGGCAGTCCTTTTTACTGCACCGGTAGAATGCCGACGGGTTATTGAATTAGAAATGGGGAGGTGCCTGATCCTGGATGTCCTCATGAGGGGACAAGAACTTCGTCTAATTAACATCTATGGTCCCCAGTCCAAGTGGGACCGTAAGTGTCTCTTCATGAGGATCAAGCCCTATCTTTTTACAAGTCGGCAGGTGGTCTTTGGAGGGGACTTCAATACTGTCACGAGGCCCCAGGATAGGGGAGGTTCCAGGGACAAGCTGACTTACGACAGCATTGCGCTTAATAAAATAGCTAGTGAGGCTCGTCTGGTGGATGTCCACATCCGGCACACCCCAGGCCACCCGGGGTTCACCTATCATAGGGCTAGTTGTAGGTCTAGAATAGACAGGTTTTATTTAAAGGAGGAAGCCGTCTCTTCAGCCGTGTCCGCTGTGGAGGTGGAGTTCTCCGACCACTGTATGATTTTGTTTTCTCTGAATGTTGCAGAGACCCCCCGAATGGGAAGGGGCTACTGGAGGCTCAATTCGTCTCTCTTGGAAGAAGCGGAGATAAGACAGTCCTTTGAGGATTTCGTTCAGAGCCAGGTACCATTGCTGGATCTCTGCGGCAGTAAGTCTGAGTGGTGGGAGATCTTCAAGGAAAGGGTGGGGAGATTCTTCCGCCAGCTCTCGAGCCTCAGGAGTCTGAGTAAGTATCGCCTGTATCAGGGCCTGAGGAGGAAACTCGAACGTCTTGTCTCGACTGGGGGTAGCCGTGAGGAGATCTCCAGAGTGAAGTCTTTGCTTATGAGGTGTCAGTACGATAGGCACGCATCTTTGGTTTTTGAGAGGGATTACGGGAAATACCGCTCGCCCGACCCTTACAAAAACTGCAGGATGTCAGTGAGTAGTAAGATTGTGTCAGGACTGATTGATAGTACGGGTTCTCTGAGAAGGTCCAGATCAGGGATCCTGGAGGTTGTCAGATCCTTTTACTCACATCTCATGGCAAGGAGGGATCTTGATCGTGATAAGATATCGGCTTTCCTGACTGAAACTGTCCCTGAACCAGGGGTAGACCCCTCTCTTGACGGTTTGACGGAAATGATCAGTGAAGAGGAAGTCAGTCTGGTGATTGAGGGGCTTGCTCCCAAAAAATCACCTGGTCCGGATGGCTTAACATCTGAGTTTTACAAGACCTTTAAGGACACCTTAGTTCCCCTCTTGACTGAGGTATTAAATGAGTGTCTCTCCTCGGGTACTCTACCAAAGTCAATGAGGAGGTCGGCCCTGATCATCCTGTCAAAGGGTAAAGATCCTTTCCACATTGAGAATTGGCGTCCCATAGCGCTCCTCGGTGTGGACAGAAAGATTTTGGCAAAGGTGCTATTTAATCGGCTGGTGAAGTTTGCACCCCAGCTCCTTTCTGGGGCCCAGCATTGCTCTGTTCCCGGCCACAGTACTTTTAGTGCTGTGCTCAGTGTCCGGGAGGCCGTGGAGCAGGGCAGGGCAGGTCACTGGAAGGGGTACATGCTGTCCTTGGATCAGGCAAAAGCATTTGATCGTGTTAACCACGAGTACCTCTGGTCTGTCCTTCTGAGATATGGCCTGCCCGGGGGGTTTGTTGATTGGCTTAAGACCTTGTATGCAGGGGCAGAGAGTTTCCCGCTTGTGAATGGTTGGATTGGGCGTCCTTTTGGGGTGGGATCTGGGGTTCGCCAGGGTTGTCCTCTGAGCCCGCTTTTATACGTGTTCGCGATCGATCCCTTCCTTAGAGGGGTTGATCGTGGGCCGTTGGCGGGCATCGGGATGGACCGGGCGGCTCCGGAGACTACACTGAGGGTGGTGGCGTATGCTGATGACGTAACTATCTTTGTGTCTTCGAGAGGGGAGGCAGAGTGGGTACTGTCTGAGGTAGAGCGCTACTCAGAGTCATCTGGGTCCAAGATCAACCGAGATAAGTGTGAGAGTCTCTGGCTGGGAGGTGGAGATCCTGGTTTTGATCTCCCGGACACCCTTCCAGAGCCCCAGGAATCTACAAAAGTCCTTTGGCCAGGGGGATTACCCCCATCAAAACTGGGATAGCAGGCTTAAGATTGCCGCTCAGAAGGTGGACCAGTGGAAGGGTTGGTCTTTAACCCTCAGGGAAAGGGTGAACATTATCAAAACCTACCTGATCCCTTTGCTGTTATATCTGGGCAGTGTGTGCGTCTTGCCGGAACCTTTCTGGACTCGGGTCTACAGTCTGTTCTTCCAGATGTTATGGGGAAACAGACTGAACCTTGTCAAGAGGGAGGTTACTTACCGTACGAGGAGACTAGGAGGGTTGGGTATGGTCAACCCTGTGGTGTTCCTGGTGAACACCTTTATTAAGATTAATCTCTCGAACCTCTGGCAAGAGAGGGCTCCTCTGTGGGTAGCCTCCTGTCGGGGATGGTTTCGGCCTTTCTTCCAGGAATGGGAGACAGGGGGGCAAGTGAAGGATCTCCGCACACCACATGGGCATCTCCCGGCTTATGCTGCCCTGGTTCTGAAGGTATTACGTCAGTGGGGTCTGGGGATGTGGGAAATCAGGACTCAGTCAAGGAGACTCCTTGACCAGAGGGTTCTGTTGACCCATTTCCAGAAACCTCTGGCCCTCAGGGACTGCCCAGGTCGGGATCTGAGGGTTGGGTTACGGCTTTTAAATTCCAATAGGATCCCCTTGAAGTTCTTTGACTTGACTTGGCGCTGCTTCCATGGGAAACTGTGTGTGAGGGACAATCTGAAGTGTAGGAGCTCTGAGGACAGGGGGTGTCCCCGTGAGGAGTGCGGTGGTGTGCTGGAAAGCATGGACCACTTCCTGCTTCATTGTCCCTTTAACACAGAGGTTTACACCAGGGTGGGGACCTCCATTGGCTGGCCTAGGCTGGTCACTCTCTCCTATGCGGAATGGGCCTATGGAGCATTCAGACACCTGGGTGGTAGGGACCTTTGCACTTTATTCCTAGTCAGCTCAGTGGTCAGGTACTACACGTGGCATGCACGGTGTTTAGTTTCGACGCAACGCAAAATCCTCCCCGAGGATGAGGTGGTTAGGAACATTCTCGGAGACCTGGTGAAGGTGCGCTCTCTGGAGTACGAGAGGTTGGGGGCGGGTAGAGCCTCTCTCCTCTGGAGGGGTTTTGCCTTTAGGGTACCCTAGCCTGTTGTCTCCCCTCCCGGTGGTGGGCTGAAGCTGACACTGTAGATTTTTGTTTTGTTTTGGTGGCTGTATGAGGACATAGGGCTTGCAGGCGCCAAACTTGGGCTTTAATGGGTTGTGTGTGGCTGAAAAGCCTCACGGTGGGTGGTGAGGTTAAGGTCTACTATGTAATGTACTATGTAATGTAGTTTATATGTCTTTATGTCTATATATATTTGTATATTTGTATAGGTTGAGTTGTCGGGTGTAGTGTTAGGTTGGGTGGTGGGTAAATGGGGGGAGGGTTCCATGGAACATTGGGGACTTTGGGACATATAAGAAAATCCTGGGCTGGTTCATGGACGTCTATTATCATGTACTGGGGGCATGGGATGCGGGACCAGCTCAGGGACCCAAAAAAAAAATAAAAAATAAAAAATAAAAAATATATATATATATAATATAAAAAAATAAATAAATTGTGTGTTGCATTGGGGTGGTGGTGGGTGGGCTTTTTGTAAGTTTAACTTCTGTATTTGTTAAGTGTAGGTAGGTGCAACCGGATCAGGAAGGTTAGTACATGTACATAGATATTGTAAATATTGTACATAGCTGGTGTTCTGTGGCGAGTGGGCTGGACCGGTGCTGTCTGCGCCGCGCTGAGGAGCATCATGTCCTGTATGGTTGGTTTGGTCTCTGTTTTATATATTTATTTATCTGTTTGTTTTAAAATTTTAATAAAAGAAATACAGGATGTAACTCAGGATCAGTACAGGATAAGTAATGTATGTACACAGTGACTGCACCAGCAGAATAGTGAGTGCAGCTCTGGAGTATAATACAGGATGTAACTCAGGATCAGTACAGGATAAGTAATGTATGTACACAGTGACTCCACCAGCAGAATAGTGAGTGCAGCTCTGGAGTATAATACAGGATGTAACTCAGGATCAGTACAGGATAAGTAATGTATGTACACAGTGACTGCACCAGCAGAATAGTGAGTGCAGCTCTGGAGTATAATACAGGATGTAACTCAGGAGCAGTACAGGATAAGTAATGTATGTGCACAGTGACCGCACCAGCAGAATAGTGAGTGCAGCTCTGGAATATAATACAGGATGTAACTCAGGATCAGTACAGGATAAGTAATGTATGTACACAGTGACTGCACCAGCAGAATAGTGAGTGCAGCTCTGGAGTATAATACAGGATGTAACTCAGGATCAGTACAGGATAAGTAATGTATGTACACAGCGACTGCACCAGCAGAATAGTGAGTGCAGCTCTGGAGTATAATACAGGATGTAACTCTGGATCAGTACAGGATAAGTAATGTATGTACACAGTGACTGCACCAGCAGAATAGTGAGTGCTGCTCTGGAGTATAATACAGGATGTAACTCAGGATCAGTACAGGATAAGTAATGTATGTACACAGTGACTGCACCAGCAGAATAGTGAGTGCAGCTCTGGAGTATAATACAGGATGTAACTCAGGAGCAGTACAGGATAAGTAATGTATGTACACAGTGACTGCACCAGCAGAATAGTGAGTGCAGCTCTGGAGTATAATACAGGATGTAACTCGGGATCAGTACAGGATAAGTAATGTATGTACACAGTGACTGCACCAGCAGAATAGTGAGTGCAGCTCTGGAGTATAATACAGGATGTAACTCGGGATCAGTACAGGATAAGTAATGTATGTACACAGTGACTGCACCAGCAGAATAGTGAGTGCAGCTCTGGAGTATAATACAGGATGTAACTGAGGATCAGTACAGGATAAGTAATGTATGTACACAGTGACTGCACCAGCAGAATAGTGAGTGCAGCTCTGGAGTATAATACAGGATGTAACTAAATGATTTTCCTATTTCATGACGTAAAGTCATAGTTTTATTAAAGACACGGAGGCTCATATTGCTTTCTCCTTCTTTACTTTCCACCAATAGCAGCAAAGAAGAAATTTACATAATCATAACAATAAAGGACTCTCCCCTGACAGATCCTATAATAAGCAGTGTCCTCTTCAGTAACTTCCTCTTTCTTTGTATCCACGACACCAACTGCATAACCGTAACTGGAACCGCAACCGGAAACTGGAACTGGACCCTAGAACCGGCAACCAGTCTGGTCCATCAAACTGTAGAATCAAGCCAACTTGGCTAACACCTCAGGAAACCTGGGACAACGTAGAAGTCCATACGCCGAGGAAACTTCAACCTGAAACAGAGCAAACAATATAGCCAGTGTAAGAATCAGGCAGTAACTGAACAAGATCGACCCTGGAAACGGTCGTACACCATAAGGTCGCTGATAAACAGAACCATAAATATTCAGTAATATAAATATACGTAATAAATAACAATAAAAGACAATGTAAACAGTCCAATCATAAACACACAATAAAAGGGCGGGCAGGAGAAATCTCCAGGGCGGGCAATACTCGCCTCCGTGCCTTTAATAAAACTATGACTTTACGTCATGAAATAGGAAAATCATTTAGTTCTACAGCAAGACACGGAGGCTCCTATTGCAAGTTCAAAGCTGATCAATAATAGAAGAAAACACATGAGGGGGCGGACGAAAATAAAATTCTCTAAACGTCGTGGCCCTAGACCAGTCAGCCAAACGCAAAATATCCTCCAAACGAGTCCCCGAAACAGCCAGGGTAGTGGCAGCCGCGCCCCTGGCCGAATGAGCGGTAAAGACCGTCGTAACAATCCCTGAAAGGGACATGACCCACTTCATCCAACGCGCCAAAGTGGGACTAGTCACCGGGCCAAAAGGATGGCGAATAGAGAGGAACAGTTGTGGGATGTCCGCAGAGCGGCGAGTCCGAGTGTGCAACTCATATTCCCGCAAGCAGGCTACAGGACAAAGCGCCGGAGAAGACGGGAAACAGAGATAAGACACAGACCGAATATTGGTCTTGGTGCGCCGCGTAATGTTAAACGTGACGCCCTCGGGAGTAAAGGATCTCGCATCATGATCCAGAGCCCTGACATCGGAAACCCTCTTACAGGAAATGAGGCAAAAGAGGGTCAACAACTTGGCCGACAGCTGACGGAGGGAAAGAGCCGCGTTTTCAGGCCACGCAGAGAGGAAAGAAAGGACCAGGGAAACGTCCCACGTAGTGGTGAAGCGTGGCCGAGGAGGCCGAGCCAAGCGTGAGCCACGTAGTAGGCATGACACCGAAGGGTGTTGACCCGCCGGAACGCCATCCAAACCCTGATGAGTAGAAGAAATCGCTGAACGGAACAAATTAATGGTCCGATAAGCTTCTCCTGCTTCAAAAAGAGACGTAAGGAATTGTAATAAATGGGTCACAGGCGCCGAAATGGGATCCAGGTCCCGTTCCACGCACCAGCTAACCCAAGATCCCCAGGCTGACCGTTAAGACTTTCGGGTGCCGGGAGCCCAAGCGTTGTCCAGGAGGCGTCTAGTTGCCTCTGAAATTCCCTCGACCTCTCAGGGAGTCCTGAGATTCGGCACGCCAGAAGTTGAAGGGAGCCGTCGACCAGCAGGGGATGTGGAGCACCCAGAGGGTCCTGGAGGAGATCCGTCCGATCCGGAAGAAGGAGAGGTACATCCACCAGGAGGATCGGATACAAGGCTTGAGACCCCCAGAAGGGGATCACCACCACCAATTCCGCAATCTGACGACGAGTCTGTAGCAGCATCCTCGGGATCCTGGCAAAAGATGGAAACGCGTAATGTAGAGCTGACGACCAGTCCTGGAGAAACGCGTCCACCGCCTCCGCCTCCGGATCCGGGCGCCAGCTGAAGAACCTGGGAACGTGAGTATTGAGCCGTGACGCAAAGAGGTCTATGGCGCAAGGACCCCAGGTGTCCGAGATCGTGGAGAACATCTCCGGTGCGAGCCTCCAGTCGCTGACGTCCGTGAAGCATCCGGAACTCCGATCCGCTCGGTAGTTGTGTAGACCCGGAAGGTACTCCGCTTGTATCATGATGTCCCTGGAAAAACAGTAGGACCAGAACTCCTTCGCCAGTCGGGCCAAGGTAGCCGATTGGGTGCCGCCCAGGTGATTGACATAGCGGACCGCCGACACATTGTCCATGCGTAATCGGATGCATGCATGTGCGATGCCATTGGTAAAATTCCGGATGGCAAACGAGCCCGCCAGGAGTTCCAGAGCGTTGATGTGAAGTTGGGTCTCGGCCTCCGACCATCGACCCCCTGTGGAAATACCCTCGCAGTGGGCACCCCAGCCTTGGAGACTCGCGTCCGACTCCACCGTGAATTCTGGTTGAAATCCGAAGATTGCTCTGCCGTTCCAGGCTTCCAAGTTGCATATCCACCAACGAAGTTCCTCCCGCGCTTCCTGGTCCAGAAACACCGCGTCCGCGAACGAGGCCCCGGCACGAAGGTGGGCAAACTTCAGGCGCTGTAGGGCCCGATAATGGAGAGGAACGGGGAACACCGCCTGGATAGAGGAGGCCAGCAGGCCAATGATGCAAGCCAGGTGGCGTAGGGATAGGGAGGTAGCTGAGAGGGCATGTCTCAACTCCTTGCGTATCGTCCGCAACTTCTCTGACGGAAGACTGAGAGACTCCGCAACAGAGTCCACCCTGAAGCCTAGGAACTCCATCTGTCGAGACGGCGTGAGGCAGGGTTTCTCGGGGTTGAGCAGAAATCCAAGAGCCGTAAGGAGGTTCGAGGTCCACAGAAGGTGTTGTAGCAGCGTCGACTGACATTGATGCATAATGAGGATGTCGTCTAGAAAGATGACTAGACACACACCCCGACTCCGTAACCAGGCCATGACCGGGCGCAGAAGCTTGGTAAAGCACCAAGGCGCCGAAGAAAGGCCGAACGGCAGGCAAGTGAAGCGCCACACTTTGCCCCTCCACAGGAAGCGCAGAAGATCCCTGGACGAAGAGGCAATCGGGACCGTCAGATAGGCATCCTTGAGGTCCAGCTTCACCATCCAGTCCCCCGGAATCAGCAAGTCCCGAAGGAGGTGAATTCCCTCCATCTTGAAGTGGCGATAGCGCACCACAGAGTTCAGGGCACGGAGATTTATCACCGGACGTATTTGTCCACCCTTTTTCTGCATTAGAAAAATGTTGCTGAGTACACCCTCCGGAGTAGGAGGGGCCCTTTCTATCGCCCTTTTTTGAAAAAGGGAATACAGTTCTAAATCCACGAGCACCCTGTCTGGTAATGCCAGAGGAAGTGGTGGGGTAGAAGGGATAAGATCTGGCGATTCCGTAAGTTCTATGTGGAACCCCTGCACAGTGGTCAGCACTCGTGGGTCTGATGTAATGCTGGACCAAACGTGGGAACAAAGACGGAGTCTGCCCCTGACACAAGGAACCAAAGAAGTCCCCCTGGGGAAAGACTTAGCGAAGGATTTTCGGAAATTCGGAGTCCCACTAACGGATCTTGAACGCCATTGGCCGCCTCTGGCCGGGAAGCCTGGAAACTTGAACGGCCGGACAGACGGCCCCTACTACTGCCAGCCCTAGTGGAGACCCGTCCCTGAAAAACCCTACGCATGGAGGACTGGGCCTTGTCCAGGGCAGTAAATGCTCCCACATATCTGCTGAGGTCCTTGATAAAGGAATGCCCGAAAAGCAGACCCTGTGCATCCTTACCTGCCTCAGTAAGTGCCAGGTTGGCCAGTTTAGGATCCATTTTGAATAGTATGGCTTTACGCCGTTCAATGGCCAGGGAGGAGTTGGTGCTGCCCGCAATACAAATGGCTCTCTGTATCCAGCCAGTAAGCTCCTCCGGATCTATCGGAGAGCCGTCCACTCTGGCCGATTCGGCCATTTCAAAAATTTTGGCAAGGGGGCCAAAAATGTCAAGGAGCTTGTCCTGGCAGCTCTTAATTGCCGAATCCAACCCCTTACGGGGGTTCCAGCCGGATTTCGCCAAGAACTGTGTCATCTTGGGATCCACTGCCGGCGTTTCACAGACCTTGGTGGGGATCAATGGTCTGGGGCACTCAGATCTGAGCTTGCTGCGCGCCTCTTTGCTCAGAGGACGGCGCACCCAATGCTCTAAATAATCGCTCACATGAGCTATCGGCAGCCACTCCGCTGACCTAGGGTCGAATAAGGGGGTGCCAGAGGGATCCACCAGGGTAAATGCCGCATTAGGGGCGGTGGAGGCAGGACCCATAGACCCAGAGGTGGAAGGTCTAGGGCCAGTAGTGCCTGGAATATCATATTCCATCTCCTCCTCGGAATGGCAGTTCGGCTCCGCATTAGCCTCCGTATCAGAATCCAATTCTGATTCGACATCGCTATTTTCTGCTCTAGCACATTTCCACGTGCGCGCCCTTTCTGCCTGGCGCGGTAAGGCTCTTTTGCGTGATCTATGCACGCTATCAAGGGTGGCTGAATTCACACCAGTCAGGTTCTCCTGTATATTAGGAGTATCATAAACGGCAGGCTGCGGATGAGGTATAGCAGGCGTCTGACTAGAGGGGCCAGGGGCATGGGCAGACAAAGCCTGGGAGATGGTCTGGGATAACATGGATGACATGGATCCCATGGCTTCAATTATTGCGCTAGATACTGAGCGCTGCAACTCCAGGGCCTGTGCATTCATCTCAGACCTTCTGGGCTCCCCAGATGGAGGGGGGGTAGGCCCAGATGGGGATCGGTCGGATGACATGCTTTGTCTATTCAGATAATAATGATAAATAATAAATCAGGTCTACAGCTGCAGGTAACCTAAGGGGAGGCTAAAATGGCAAGTGCTAGCCTAACAACCCCCCAACTAACCAAAACGAGGGGTTAATCACCCCAGGAGCCGCAGAGGGGAGCCGAGACCGTCCGGTGTAGATGCAGTGCCGAAATTCCGCGAGAACACGCGCGGGAGCTCCCAAAATGGCCGCCGAGATCTCGCGACCAGCGGGAAATAAGCAGAGCCGGCGCCGGAGAGAGATGGTGAACGGAGCACCAAGTAGAGGAGAGCAAAGAGTGGAGGAACACCTCCGGACGCCGGAGCAGGCCGCAGGTAACGGACAGAATAAGGGTGGGAAACCGGAAGCCCATAATCGCAAACGGAAAATAATACAGGGAAAAACAAAACGGGTAACAATAAGAAAAAAGGGGGGGAGAACCCCCAAGCGAGGGAAAGGGGCCTAGAATGAATCCCTAAGATATGAAGGCCTAGAAACAATATACAAATATATATAAGGGGAATAAACTCCATTAAGAGACACAGTCTGACATCCAGTAGTCTGAGCCAGCAGAAGCTCCGAGCTTAACCCTTACATCACAGCAATCAGGCCACAAGAATATACTGAAATAGATGTGACTTATCTTGGTGGAAGCAGCAAAGAAAGAGGAAGTTACTGAAGAGGACACTGCTTATTATAGGATCTGAGAGGGGAGGGGCCTTTATTGTTATGATTATGTAAATTTCTTCTTTGCTGCTATTGGTGGAAAGTAAAGAAGGAGAAAGCAATATGAGCCTCCGTGTCTGGCTGTAAAACTCAGGATCAGTACAGGATAAGTAATGTATGTACACAGTGACTCCACCAGCAGAATAGTGAGTGCAGCTCTGGAGTATAATACAGGATGTAACTCAGGATCAGTACAGGATAAGTAATGTATGTACACAGTGACTGCACCAGCAGAATAGTGAGTGCAGCTCTGGAGTATAATACAGGATGTAACCCAGGATCAGTACAGGATAAGTAATGTATGTACACAGTGACTCCACCAGCAGAATAGTGAGTGCAGCTCTGGAGTATAATACAGGATGTAACTCAGGATCAGTACAGGATAAGTAATGTATGTACACAGTGACTCCACCAGCAGAATAGTGAGTGCAGCTCTGGAGTATAATACAGGATGTAACTCAGGATCAGTACAGGATAAGTAATGTATGTACACAGTGACTGCACCAGCAGAATAGTGAGTGCAGCTCTGGAGTATAATACAGGATGTAACTCAGGATCAGTACAGGATAAGTAATGTATGTACACAGTGACTGCACCAGCAGAATAGTGAGTGCAGCTCTGGAGTATAATACAGGATGTAACTCAGGATCAGTACAGGATAAGTAATGTATGTACACAGTGACTCCACCAGCAGAATAGTGAGTGCAGCTCTGGAGTATAATACAGGATGTAACTCAGGATCAGTACAGGATAAGTAATGTATGTACACAGTGACTGCACCAGCAGAATAGTGAGTGCAGCTCTGGAGTATAATACAGGATGTAACTCAGGATCAGTACAGGATAAGTAATGTATGTACACAGTGACTGCACCAGCAGAATAGTGAGTGCAGCTCTGGAGGATAATACAGGATGTAACTCAGGATCAGTACAGGATAAGTAATGTATGTACACAGTGACTGCACCAGCAGAATAGTGAGTGCAGCTCTGGAGTATAATACAGGATGTAACTCAGGATCAGTAACAGGATAAGTAATGTATGTACACAGTGACTGCACCAGCAGAATAGTGAGTGCAGCTCTGGAGTATAATACAGGATGTAACTCAGGATCAGTACAGGATAAGTAATGTATGCACACAGTGACTGCACCAGCAGAATAGTGAGTGCAGCTCTGGGTATAATACAGGATGTAACTCAGGATCAGTACAGGATAAGTAATGTATGTACACAGTGACTGCACCAGCAGAATAGTGAGTGCAGCTCTGGAGTATAATACAGGATGTAACTCAGGATCAGTAACAGGATAAGTAATGTATGTACACAGTGACTGCACCAGCAGAATAGTGAGTGCAGCTCTGGAGTATAATACAGGATGTAACTCAGGATCAGTACAGGATAAGTAATGTATGTACACAGTGACTGCACCAGCAGAATAGTGAGTGCAGCTCTGGAGTATAATACAGGATGTAACTCAGGATCAGAACAGGATAAGTAATGTATGTACACAGTGACTGCACCAGCAGAATAGTGAGTGCAGCTCTGGAGTATAATACAGGATGTAACTCAGGATCAGTACAGGATAAGTAATGTATGTACACAGTGACTGCACCAGCAGAATAGTGAGTGCAGCTCTGGAGTATAATACAGGATGTAACTCAGGATCAGTACAGGATAAGTAATGTATGTACACAGTGACTGCACCAGCAGAATAGTGAGTGCAGCTCTGGAGTATAATACAGGATGTAACTCAGGATCAGTACAGGATAAGTAATGTATGTACACAGTGACTGCACCAGCAGAATAGTGAGTGCAGCTCTGGAGTATAATGCAGGATGTAACTCAGGATCAGTACAGGATAAGTAATGTATGTACACAGTGACTGCACCAGCAGAATAGTGAGTGCAGCTCTGGAGTATAATACAGGATGTAACTCAGGATCAGTACAGGATAAGTAATGTATGTACACAGTGACTGCACCAGCAGAATAGTGACTGCAGCTCTGGAGTATAATACAGGATGTAACTCAGGATCAGTACAGGATAAGTAATGTATGTACACAGTGACTGCACCAGCAGAATAGTGACTGCAGCTCTGGAGTATAATACAGGATGTAACTCAGGATCAGTACAGGATAAGTAATGTATGTACACAGTGACTGCACCAGCAGAATAGTGACTGCAGCTCTGGAGTATAATACAGGATGTAACTCAGGATCAGTACAGGATAAGTAATGTATGTACACAGTGACTGCACCAGCAGAATAGTGAGTGCAGCTCTGGAGTATAATACAGGATGTAACTCAGGATCAGTACAGGATAAGTAATGTATGTACACAGTGACTGCACCAGCAGAATAGTGAGTGCAGCTCTGGAGTATAATACAGGATGTAACTCAGGATCAGTAATGTATGTACACAGTGCCTGCACCAGCAGAATAGTGAGTGCAGCTCTGGAGTATAATACAGGATGTAACTCAGGATCAGTACAGGATAAGTAATGTATGTACACAGTGACTGCACCAGCAGAATAGTGAGTGCAGCTCTGGAGTATAATACAGGATGTAACTCAGGATCAGTACAGGATAAGTAATGTATGTACACAGTGACTGCACCAGCAGAATAGTGAGTGCAGCTCTGGAGTATAATACAGGATGTAACTCAGGATCAGTACAGGATAAGTAATGTATGTACACAGTGACTGCACCAGCTGAATAGTGAGTGCAGCTCTGAAGTATAATACAGGATGTAACTCAGGATCAGTACAGGATAAGTAATGTATGTACACAGTGACTGCACCAGCAGAATAGTGAGTGCAGCTCTGGAGTATAATACAGGATGTAACTCAGGATCAGTACAGGATAAGTAATGTATGTACACAGTGACTGCACCAGCAGTATAGTGAGTGCAGCTCTGGAGTATAATACAGGATGTAGCACGGGATCAGTACAGGATAAGTAATGTATGTACACAGTGACTGCACCAGCAGAATAGTGAGTGCAGCTCTGGGGTATAATACAGGATGTAACTCAGGATCAGTACAGGATAAGTAATGTATGTACACAGTGACTGCACCAGCAGAATAGTGAGTGCAGCTCTGGAGTATAATACTGGAAGTAACTCAGGATCAGTACAGGATAAGTAATGTATGTACACAGTGACTGCACCAGCAGAATAGTGAGTGCAGCTCTGGAGTATAATACAGGATGTAACTCAGGGTCAGTACAGGATAAGTCATGTATGTACACAGTGACTGCACCAGCAGAATAGTGAGTGCAGCTCTGGAGTATAATACAGGATGTAACTCGGGATCAGTACAGGATAAGTCATGTATGTTGTAGGTCTGGGGCTGGATGGAGATTAGATGCTCAGTATATGATTTCTCCAGGACACCTTTTTCTTTAGTCTTTTGGGAATCTGATAACATTTGCTTCCTATTCCAGTAAATCCCCAGGATTATTTCTCTTGCTGATGGTTTCCTCCCTGGAACATCCATGATTTGCACAATATCTGCTCCTCTATATGTTGTATGGAAGGCATTTCTGACGCTGGGAGTCTCTATAACTTCCCTTTTCTTCTGGAATTACAGTGAAGCTATTTTCTGCGGTTGTGCGTTGCATATGTAACGCGCTTTATCAGATGGCCGCCATGTGTGCGTGTGTCAGGTCGTCACGCTGAAAGCTGGGACGCATTATATGTTGGGGTTCCGCCACCAGATTTACATAAGGCACAATCTGTCTCCAACATAATTGTGGAGAGAATTCCCAATGGTGTCCAACACCCTCCCGTCCCCCACCGGATTCCCGCCATGTCCACACTACGTGATAAGGCGCTCGTGCTGTTCCATATAATGACAGGAACAATGGCCGTCTTGGCCTCCTCTCCCCAAATCTGCATAATTACAGTAAATCAGCAACATTTTTCTTCATTCTCAATTGTTTGTTGAAAAGGTTGCTGTAAGGACCATAAAGCCCTGGTAACATGTGCTGGAAAGCTGGCCGACAACTAACATGGCCGCACGCATGGATCCCACATGGGTTGTCACTCAGCTTTCCTAGTCCAGATTGCTGAATCTGCCTGGTGATGCAGCGACACATTCCCTCATCATCTCACGTCTCCTGGACTGACAACCCTATTAAGCATACAGTGCTTGACAACTTTTCAGAGGGGTCTTCAGGGAGAGAGAAAAGCAAAGCCCATGAGTGTAGGAGACGTCGCCAACATACGGCAACTCGATCACAAATGCAGCACCCCCAAAATAAATATAGAACTTACTCCAGACCCCGAAACACATAGAGAAAACTGAAATGGACCCCTACAGCGTACAGGGCAAGCCCTCTAAAAAAGACCCCTAGATAAGTACAGGCGCTCTAATTAAATACAGACCGGAGACCCTAATTAGATATGGAATCCATACCAGACCCCTAAATGAATACAGCCCCCAGACCAGACCCCTAAATAAATACAGCCCCCAGACCAGACCCCCTGAATAAATACAGCCCCCAGACCAGACCCCCTGAATAAATACAGCCCCCAGACCAGACGCCCTAAATAAATACAGCCCCCAGACCAGACCCCCTGAATAAATACAGCCCCCAGACCAGACGCCCTAAATAAGTACAGCCCCCAGACCAGACCCCCTGAAAAAATACAGCCCCCAGACCAGACAGCCTAAATAAATACAGCCCCCAGATCAGACCCCCTGAATAAATATAGCCCCCAGACCAGACGCTCAAAATAAATACAGCCCCACAGACCAGACGCCCTGAATAAATACAGCCCCAGACCAGATGCCCTAAATAAATACAGCCCCCAGACCAGACCCCCTAAATAAGTACAGCTCCCAGACCAGACCCCCTGAATAAATACAGCCCCCAGACCAGATGCCCTAAATAAATACAGCCCCCAGACCAGACCCCCGAAAAAAAAAAATACAGCCCCCAGACCAGACCCCCTAAATAAATACAGCCCCCAGACCAGACGCCCTGAATAAATACAGCCCCCAGCCCAGACCCCCTGAATAAATGCAGCCCCAGACCAGATGCCCTGAATAAATACAGCCCCCAGACCAGACCCCCTAAATAAATACAGCCCCCAGACCAGACGCCCAGAAAAAAAAAAGCCCCCAGACCAGACCCCCTGAATAAATATAGCCCCTAGACCAGACGCCCTGAATAAATACAGCCCCCAGACCAGACCCCCTGAATAAATACAGCCCCCAGACCAGACCCCCTGAATAAATACAGCCCCCAGACCAGATGCCCTGAATAAATACAGCCCCCAGACCAGACGCCCTAAATAAGTACAGACCTCAGACCAGACCTCCTGAATAAATGCAGCCCCCAGACCAGATGCCCTAAATAAATACAGCCCCCAGACCAGACCCCCTGAATAAATACAGCCCCCAGACCAGACCCCCTGAATAAATACAGCCCCCAGACCAGACGCCCTAAATAAATACAGCCCCCAGACCAGACCCCCTAAATAAATACAGCCCCCAGACCAGACGCCCTGAATAAATACAGCCCCCAGACCAGACACCCTGAATAAATACAGCCCCCAGACCAGACACCCTGAATAAATAGAGCCCCCAGACCAGACCACCTAAATAAATACAGCCCCCAGACCAGACAGCCTAAATAAATACAGCCCCCAGAACAGACCCCCTGAATAAATATAGCCCCCAGACCAGACGCTCAAAATAAATACAGCCCCACAGACCAGACGCCCTGAATAAATACAGCCCCAGACCAGATGCCCTAAATAAATACAGCCCCCAGACCAGACCCCCTAAATAAGTACAGCTCCCAGACCAGACCCCTGGAATAAATACAGCCCCCAGACCAGACCCCCGAAAAAAAAAATACAGCCCCCAGACCAGACCCCCTAAATAAATACAGCCCCCAGACCAGACGCCCTGAATAAATACAGCCCCCAGCCCAGACCCCCTGAATAAATGCAGCCCCAGACCAGATGCCCTGAATAAATACAGCCCCCAGACCAGACCCCCTAAATAAATACAGCCCCCAGACCAGACGCCCAGAAAAAAAAAAGCCCCCAGACCAGACCCCCTGAATAAATACAGCCCCCAGACCAGACGCCCTGAATAAGTACAGCCCCCAGACCAGACCCCCTGAATAAATACAGCCCCCAGACCAGACACCCTGAATAAATACAGCCCCCAGACCAGATGCCCTGAATAAATAACGCCCCCAGACCAGACGCCCTAAATAAGTACAGACCTCAGACCAGACCTCCTGAATAAATACAGCCCCCAGACCAGAGGCCCTAAATAAATACAGCCCCCAGACCAGACCCCCTGAATAAATACAGCCCCCAGACCAGACCCCCTGAATAAATACAGCCCCCAGACCAGACGCCCTAAATAAATACAGCCCCCAGACCAGACCCCCTAAATAAATACAGCCCCCAGACCAGACACCCTGAATAAATACAGCCCCCAGACCAGACACCCTGAATAAATACAGCCCCCAGACCAGACACCCTGAATAAATAGAGCTCCCAGACCAGACCACCTAAATAAATACAGCCCCCAGACCAGACACCCTGAATAAATACAGCCCCCAGACCAGACCACCTAAATAAATACAGCCCCCAGACCAGACCCCCTAAATAAATACAGCCCCCAGACCAGACACCCTGAATAAATACAGCCCCCAGACCAGACACCCTGAATAAATACAGCCCCCTGACCAGACCACCTTAATAAATACAGACCCCAGACCAGACCCCCTAAATAAATACAGCCCCCAGACCAGACGCCCTGAATAAGTACAGACTTCAGACCAGACCCCCTAAATAAATACAGCCCCCAGACCAGACGCCCTGAATAAGTACAGACTTCAGACCAGACCCCCTAAATAAATACAGCCCCCAGACCAGACTCCCTGAATAAAGCTACTTTCACACTAGCGTTTTTCTGGATCCGGCCAGGTTCAGCAAAAATGCCTCTGTTGCTGATAATACAACCGTCTGCGTCCGTTATAAACGGATCCGGTTGAATTATCAAGACGGATCCGTCATTAACTCCATTGAAAGTCAATGGGGGACGGATCCATTTTCTATTGTGTCAGAATTAAACGGACCCGTCTGCGGTTTGCTCTCCGGTATGGGAACGCAGCCAAACAGAACGGAATGCATTTTGGAGGGTTCCGTTTTTGTTTAGTTACGTTTTGTTCCCATTGACAATGAATAGGGACAAAACGGAAGCGTTTTTCTCCGGTATTGAGACCCTATGACGAATCTCAATACCGGAAAATAGAAACGCTAGAGTGAAAGTCGCCTACATACAGACCCCAGACCAGACACCCTAAATAGGTAAGGACCACAGATCAGACCTCGTACATAAAGACCCAACACCAGACCAGACGCCTCTTAACTAATACAAACCCCATAAACTAACACATATCCCAGACCAGACCCCTAAATAAATGCAGCCCCCCTTAATAAATAGACACCCCGGACTAGAACCTCGAAATAAACACAGACCCTAGACCTCCAAAATAAGTACAGACCCCAGACCAGAGCCCCTAAATTAATACAGATTTCAGACCAGACCCCCGCCATTATTACACACATCAGACCCCCGCCATTAATACACACGTCAGACCCCCGCCATTATTACACACATCAGACCCCCGCCATTAATACACACGTCAGACCCCCGCCATTAATACACACGTCAGACCCCCGCCATTAATACACACGTCAGACCCCCGCCATTAATACACACGTCAGACCCCCACCATTAATTCATACGTCAGACCCCCACCATTAATACACACGTCAGACCCCCGCCATTAATTCATACGTCAGACTCCCGCCATTAATTCACACGTCAGACCCCCGTCATTAATTCACACGTCAGACCCCCGCCATTAATACACACGTCAGACCCCCGTCATTAATTCACACGTCAGACCCCCGCCATTAATTCATACGTCAGACCCCCGCCATTAATACACACGTCAGACCCCCGCCATTAATACACACGTCAGACCCCCGCCATTAATACACACGTCAGACCCCCGCCATTAATTCACACGTCAGACCCCCACCATTAATACATACGTCAGACTCCCACCATTAATACATACGTCAGACCCCCGCCATTAATACACACGTCAGACCCCCGCCATTAATACACACGTCAGACCCCCGCCATTAATACACACGTCAGACCCCCGCCATTAATACACACGTCAGACCCCCGCCATTAATTCACACGTCAGACCCCCGCCATTAATACACACGTCAGACCCCCACCATTAATACACACGTCAGACCCCCGCCATTAATACACACGTCAGACCCCCACCATTAATACACACGTCAGACCCCTGCCATTAATACACACGTCAGACCCCCGCCATTAATACACACGTCAGACCCCCGCCATTAATACACACGTCAGACCCCTGCCATTAATTCACACGTCAGACCCCCGCCATTAATACACACGTCAGACCCCCACCATTAATACACACGTCAGACCCCTGCCATTAATACACACGTCAGACCCCCGCCATTAATACACACGTCAGACCCCCGCCATTAATACACACGTCAGACCCCCGCCATTAATACACACGTCAGACCCCCGCCATTAATACACACGTCAGACCCCCGCCCCTTATTCTTTCTCCCATCTCTCTGTCTGGAGACCCTATCTCCCTCACGGAGGCTGCTTTTCAGGGGCCCATCACTGCCTTCCAGCATTAGTGTTCTGGGGTCCTATAGTACAGGACAAGGGGCCCGGAGACAAACACACATTGGGGCCACCAGCCTGGCGTATCCTTCCTGTCACATAAGTGGATGGAGGAGATGGTAGATTGCAGAGGAAGGTGGTGGGCGAGGAGGTCGGGTGCATGGTATGTGCGACTTTTTTAGTCATTTTCATTCGCATGGGGACAGAGTCAGAGCGTTGTGAGGACGGGGCCGTCGGCTAATTCGTTATTATTTATGCCAGAAACTACTGTAAATAATGGGGGTCATTTACTAAGGGACTTGCAAGTTTTTTATTCGCAGGTCGCTTTATTTACTGGCTGCGCAACAATATTTAGTCACTGGGTCAGTTGTACGCTGCGTTTGAAAGTTGGCGGGGACAGTGAAATAGCAGGTGTGTGTCAGTCAGGAGGTGTCAGCCAGGAGGTGTCAGCCAGGAGGTGTCAGTCAGGAGGTGTCAGTCAGGAGGTGTCAGTCAGGAGGTGTCAGTCAGGGGGCTATCAGTCAGGAGGTGTCAGTCAGGAGGTGTCAGTCAGGAGGTGTCAGTCAGGGGGCTATCAGTCAGGAGGCTATCAGTCAGGGGGCTATCAGTCAGGAGGTGTCAGCCAGGAGGTGTCAGTCAGGAGGTGTCAGTCAGGGGGCTATCAGTCAGGGGGCTATCAGTCAGGGGGCTATCAGTCAGGGGGCTATCAGTCAGGGGGCTATCAGTCAGGGGGCTATCAGTCAGGAGGTGTCAGTCAGGGGGCTATCAGTCAGGAGGTGTCAGTCAGGGGGCTATCGGTCAGGGGGCTATCAGTCAGGGGGCTATCAGTCAGGAGGTGTCAGCCAGGAGGTGTCAGTCAGGGGGCTATCAGTCAGGGGGCTATCAGTCAGGAGGTGTCAGTCAGGAGGTGTCAGTCAGGGGGCTATCAGTCAGGAGGTGTCAGTCAGGGGGCTGTCAGTCAGGGGGCTATCAATCAGGAGGTGTCAGTCAGGAGGCTCTCAGTCAGGAGGTGTCAGTCAGGAGGTGTCAGTCAGGGGGTGTCAGTCAGGGGGCTGTCAGTCAGGGGGCTGTCAGTAAGGGGGCTGTCAGTCAGGAGGTGTCAGTCAGGAGGTGTCAGTCAGGAGGCTCTCAGTCAGGAGGCTCTCAGTCAGGAGGTGTCAGTCAGGAGGTGTCAGTCAGGGGGTGTCAGTCAGGGGGCTGTCAGTCAGGGGGCTGTCAGTCAGGGGGCTGTCAGTCAGGGGGCTATCAGTCAGGAGGTGTCAGTCAGGAGGCTCTCAGTCAGGAGGTGTCAGTCAGGAGGTGTCAGTCAGGAGGTGTCAGTCAGGGGGCTGTCAGTCAGGGGGCTCTCAGTCAGGAGGCTCTCAGTCAGGAGGCTCTCAGTCAGGAGGCTCTCAGTCAGGAGGTGTCAGTCAGGGGTCTATCAGTCAGGGGTCTATCAGTCAGGGGTCTATCAGTCAGGAGGCTCTCAGTCAGGAGCCTCTCAGTCAGGAGGTGTCAGTCAGGAGGTGTCAGTCAGGGGCTATCGTTCAGGGGGTTATCAGTCAGGAGGTGTCAGTAAGGAGGTTTCAGTCAGGAGCTATCAGTCAGGAGGTGTCAGTCAGGGGGCTATCAGTCAGGAGGTGTCAGTAAGGAGGTGTCAGTCAGGAGGCTATCAGTCATGGGGTGTCAGTCAGGAGGTGTCAATCAGGAGGTGTCAGTCATTGGGTGTGTGGCGAAACCAACCTCGCCACAGTGTTTTGGAGGGGGCTGTTTGCCAGCCTCCTGCCCTGGGATTATGGTCCCTTAAGTAATTGGGCCTTAAGGCACTTGGGACGGAGCCCTCTGTCCCTGGATTGCATCCTCTGCCTTACTTGCTTGGATGAAGCACATGGTGAGAACAATAGATAGCGGCCATTGTAACTCACAGACACTGTTCTGACTTTCCACACGGCGCTATCTTGCCTGTATTTGGTGCACAGAGACATCATTCAGTAGTTTGAAACTACCAAACAGGGGACACATTTATTAGTGACTATTTTCTGTATAACTTGTATATTTTCAGTGTAACTGTATCTTCCAAACTACTGAACGGATGTGGGTGAATTTTGGATATGTGATTCACCCAGATCCCCCGGTTCCGAGGATATATTGGTTATGGGGTTATTGCATGTTTTGGGGTTCCTGTGATATGTTTTATCAAACTGTATTTCTCTGCCTTTGATAATTATATTCGCCCTTGTGTTCAATAATCATCACCGGCAGAGGGGAGGAATATGCTGGGTGTGTTTCTATTGTCCCATTGTGTGTTTAAATGGTGATGTCTGTCCTGTTGTCTCCACATGTGTATTGGCGACTTCCCTTTGTCCTGAGAGATAATTGGATTGCCCTCGGTTGTCTCCGGGACAGAGAGGAGGAAACCATGATGCATTGTGGGGATGTGTTGTATCTGTCCTGTATTTGCAAGAACTGTAATAAAAACCAGGCTGGGTGTGCCAGCACGTCAGACCACTGTTTGACCCTCAACACGGAGCCTTGTCTCGTTATTGGGGGGATTCCCTGTATGCTGTTGGAGACTGATTGCCAGGAGTGTAAGCTGATTGTATGCTTTTCCTGTTCGTCTGCCAGCAGCTATTCGCGAGGTTCCAGTTTGGAGTGCTATTTTGTATCCAGTTCGGGAGTTTGGTGTTCTGCAGTAGCTGTGCCTGTCACTCAGAGAGGGGCATATCGCCTAAACGGATTTTAACCCCTTGTCTACTGAAACGGTCCGTTACAGGGTGTCAGTCAGGAGGCTATTAGTCAGGAGGCTATCAGTCATGGACTGTCAGTCAGGAGGATATCAGTCAGGAGGTTATCAGTCAGGAGGTTATCAGTCAGGAGGTTATCAGTCAGGAGGTTATCAGTCAGGAGGTTATCAGTCAGGAGGTTATCAGTCAGGAGGTTATCAGTCAGGAGGTGTCAGTCAGGAGGTTATCTGTCATGAGGGTGTCAGGAGACTATCAGTCATGGGGTGTCAGTCAGGAGGTGTCAGTCAGGAGGTGTCAGTCAGGGGGTGTCAGTCAGGGGTCTTTTAGTCAGGGGGCTATCAATCAGGAGGTGTCAGTCAGGAGCTATTAGTCAGGTGGCTGTTAGTCAGGAGCTATCAGTCAGGGGTCTATCAGTCAGGAGGTATCAGCCAGGAGGTGTCGGTCAGGGGTCTTTCAGTTGGTGAGGGGTCTATCAGTCAGGGGGCTATCAGTCAGGGGGCTATCAGTCAGGGGGCTATCAGTCAGGGGGCTATCAGTCAGGGGGCTATCAGTCAGGGGGCTATCAGTCAGGGAGCTATCAGTCAGGGAGCTATCAATCAGGAGGTTATCAGTCAAGAGGTTATCAGTCAGGAGGTGTCAGTAAGGAGGTGTCAGTCAGGAGGCTATCAGTCATGGGGTGTCAGTCAGGAGGTGTCAGTCAGGAGGTTATCAGTCAGGAGGTTATCAGAAGGAGGTTATCAGTCAGGAGGTGTCAGTCAGGAGGCTCAGTCAGGAGGTTATCAGTCAGTAGGTTATAAGTCAGGAGGTGTCAGTCAGGAGGTTATAAGTCAGGAGGTGTCAGTCAGGAGGTTATCAGTCAGGAGGTTATCAGTCAGGAGGTGTCAGTCAGGAGGTGTCAGTCAGGAGGTGTCAGTCAGGAGGTGTCAGTCAGGAGGTGTCAGTCAGGAGGTGTCAGTCAGGAGGTTATCAGTCAGGAGGTTATCAGTCAGGAGGCTGTAAGTCAGGAGGTTATCAGTCAGGAGGTTATCAGTCAGGAGGTGTCAGTCAGGAGGTTATTAGTCAGGAGGCTATCAGTCAGGAGGTGTCAGTCAGGAGGTTATCAGTCATGAGGTGTCAGTCAGGGGGTGTCAGTCAGGAGGTAGCAGTCAGGAGGTGTCAGTCAGGAGGTTATAAGTCAGGAGGTGTCAGTCAGGAGGTTGTCAGTCAGGAGGTTGTCAGTCAGGAGGTTGTCAGTCAGGAGGTTGTCAGTCAGGAGGTTGTCAGTCAGGAGGTGTCAGTCAGGAGGCTGTAAGTCAGGAGGTTATTCGTCAGGAGGTGTCAGTCAGGAGGTTATTAGTCAGGAGCTGTCAGTCAGGAGACTATCAGTCATGAGGTGTCAGTCAGGGGGTGTCAGTCAGGAGGTAGCAGTCAGGAGGCTGTCAGTCAGGAGGCTATCAGTCATGGGGTGTCAGTCAGGAGGTGTCAGTCAGGAGGTGTCAGTCAGGGGGCTATCAGTCATGGGGTGTCAGTCAGGAGGTGTCAGTCAAGGGGTGTTAGTCAGGAGGTAGCAGTCAGGAGGTGTCAGTCAGGAGGCTGTTAGTCAGGAGGCTATCAGTCATGGGGTGTCAGTCAGGAGGTGTCAGTCAGGGAGGTATCAGTCAGGGAGGTGTCAGTCAGGGAGGTATCAGTCAGGGAGGTGTCAGTCAGGAGGTGTCAGTCAGGGAGGTGTCAGTCAGGAGGTGTCAGTCAGGGAGGTGTCAGTCAGGGAGGTGTCAGTCAGGGAGGTGTCAGTCAGGAGGTGTCAGTCAGGGAGGTGTCAGTCAGGGAGGTGTCAGTCAGGAGGTGTCAGTCAGGGAGGTGTCAGTCAGGAGGTTGTCAGTCAGGAGGTTGTCAGTCAGGAGGCTGTAAGTCAGGAGGCTGTAAGTCAGGAGGCTGTAAGTCAGGAGGTTATCAGTCAGGAGGTTATCAGTCAGGAGGTGTCAGTCAGGAGGTTATTAGTCAGGAGCTGTCAATCAGGAGGTTATCAGTCAGGAGATGTCAGTCAGGAGACTATCAGTCATGAGGTGTCAGTCAGGGGGTGTCAGTCAGGGGGTGTCAGTCAGGAGGTAGCAGTCAGGAGGTAGCAGTCAGGAAGCTGTCAGTCAGGAGGCTATCAGTCATGGGGTGTCAGTCAGGAGGTGTCAGTCAGGGGGCTATCAGTCATGGGGTGTCAGTCAGGAGGTGTCAGTCAAGGGGTGTTAGTCAGGAGGTAGCAGTCAGGAGGTGTCAGTCAGGAGTCTGTCAGTCAGGAGGCTATCAGTCATGGGGTGTCAGTCAGGAGGTGTCAGTCAGGGAGGTGTCAGTCAGGAGGTGTCAGTCAGGGAGGTGTCAGTCAGGGAGGTGTCAGTCAGGGAGGTGTCAGTCAGGAGGTGTCAGTCAGGGAGGTATCAGTCAGGGAGGTGTCAGTCAGGAGGCTCTCAGTCAGGAGGCTCTCATTCAGGAGGTGTCAGTCAGGGAGGTGTCAGTCAGGGAGGTGTCAGTCAGGAGGTGTCAGTCAGGGAGGTGTCAGTCAGGGAGGTGTCAGTCAGGGAGGTGTCAGTCAGGAGGTGTCAGTCAGGGAGGTGTCAGTCAGGGAGGTGTCAGTCAGGGAGGTGTCAGTCAGGAGGTGTCAGTCAGGAGGTATCAGTCAGGAGGCTATCAGTCAGGGAGGTGTCAGTCAGGAGGTGTCAGTCAGGAGGCTATCAGTCATGGGGTGTCAGTCAGGAGGCTATCAGTCAGGGAGGTGTCAGTCAGGGAGGTGTCAGTCAGGGAGGTGTCAGTCAGGAGGTGTCAGTCAGGAGGTGTCAGTCAGGAGGTATCAGTCAGGAGGTGTCAGTCAGGGAGGTGTCAGTCAGGAGGTGTCAGTCAGGAGGTATCAGTCAGGAGGCTATCAGTCAGGGAGGTGTCAGTCAGGGAGGTGTCAGTCAGGGAGGTGTCAGTCAGGAGGTGTCAGTCAGGAAGTATCAGTCAGATGGCTATCAGTCAGGAGGTGTCAGTCAGGGAGGTGTCAGTCAGGGAGGTGTCAGTCAGGGAGGTGTCAGTCAGGAGGTGTCAGTCAGGGAGTGTCAGTCAGGGAGGTGTCAGTCAGGGAGGTGTCAGTCAGGGAGGTGTCAGTCAGGGAGGTGTCAGTCAGGGAGGTGTCAGTCAGGAGGTGTCAGTCAGGAGGCTATCAGTCAGGGAGGTGTCAGTCAGGGAGGTGTCAGTCAGGGAGGTGTCAGTCAGGAGGTGTCAGTCAGGAGGTATCAGTCAGACGGCTATCAGTCAGGAGGTGTCAGTCATGAGGTGTCAGTCAGGAGCTATTAGTCAGGAGGTGTCAGTCAGGTTGTATCAGTCAGGAGGTGTCAGTCAGGAGGTGTCAGTCAGGTGGTATCAGTCAGGGGCTGTCAGTCAGGAGGTGTCAGTCAGGAGGTGTCAGTCAGGAGGTGTCAGTCAGGGGGCTGTCAGTCAGGGAGGTGTCAGTCAGGGGCTGTCAGTCAGGAGGTGTCAGTCAGGAGGTGTCAGTCAGGAGGTGTCAGTCAGGAGGTGTCAGTCAGGTGGTGTCAGTCAGGTGGTGTCAGTCAGGTGGTGTCAGTCAGGAGGTGTCAGTCAGGAGGTGTCAGTCAGGTGGTATCAGTCAGGGGCTGTCAGTCAGGTGGTATCAGTCAGGGAGGTGTCAGTCAGGAGCTATTAGTCAGGGGGTATCAGTCAGGAGGTGTCAGTCAGGAGGTGTCAGTCAGGAGGTGTCAGTCAGGAGGTGTCAGTCAGGAGGTGTCAGTCGGTGGTATCAGTCAGGGGCTGTCAGTCAGGAGGTGTCAGTCAGGAGGTGTCAGTCAGGAGGTGTCAGTCAGGGGGCTGTCGGTCAGGGGCTGTCAGACGCGTTCCTCCCCGACAGTTGTTCAGTGGAGGAGACACATTTACTCCACAGTATGGGGACGAGGGATGGATTTTGCGATCCTTCGTCCTCTTACCGCTGCATTATTTCTGGGCAGCAGATCTCTGTTTAGACACCGGGATCTGCCGCCCAGAAATGATAGTTCATGTGCCTGCATGAAGGACAGGATCACCCGATGAACGATCTGCCCAATAATTGTAACATCTAAATCCACCTTTAGGCCGGCGTAGAAAATCGTTTGTAGTAAATGACCACCATTGAGTCCATAGAGGTGGGCAGGGGATGAAGCCAGGAGTTCCTGGAGAAGTTGTCCCACAATTCCTCTGGGCCACGACTTGTGCACCCCAATCGTGGTCCTGGATATTAAAGCGAATATAACTGTCCCCCGACTTCCTCATGATGACCTTATCAGCTGCCTTATTGATGGCGTCGCTGACCTTAAAGGGGGGTCTATGGGATTAGAAAAACAGCGCCTTTCTTCATCATGGCTGTGTTCGGTATTGCAGCTCAGTTTTATTCAAGTGAACACCATGCACAGCCCAAGGTCTAAGGTGGAAGACGTGGCCATGTTTTGTCACATACAGCTCCTATGGGTGGTGATTGAGCAGGATGCGGAGGCTGTACCTGCGCAGCGGTCAGTGCGGTGAATGCGCCGCTGGTTGTAACAAATGTAAAATCCCATAAATCAGCAATAAACACCTGGGAGACCCGCTGCCAGTCACAGCTCACATACAGCCCCCCATCCATAAAGAGCCCCGTTCTTCCTGGCAGCCACTCGCAGGCCCGGCTGATTGAATCCAGAGATGTCCTGATACTCGCCATGACTATTAATGTCAGCAGCGGGACACACGGGGGGCGGCCATACTTCCTGCAGGAAAGCAGCTTTATGGACTGTCAGCAACCACAGGATATTACACAGATTTTTATGTACCCCCAAAAGAGTTCACTGCTCGTGGAAGAGGGGCAAAGACTTTGTGCGGAGACGTGGGGGGCTGTGATTCTGTAAGGAGACATATAAGGGGCTGTGAGGCTGTGTGGAGACTTGTGGGGGGCATGATGCTGTAAGGAAACATGTGGGGGGCTATGATCCTGTAGGGAGACTCGCGGGGGGTATGATGCTGTGTGGAGTCTTGTTGAATGTTGGGGGCTATGAGACTGCATGGTTTCTTGGTTGTTGGGGGCCGTGAGACTGTATGGAGTCTTGGGGGGCTAGGATGCTGTATGGAGTCTTGGTGGGGGGCTAGGATGCTGTATGGAGTCTTGGTGGGGGGCTAGGATGCTGTATGGAGTCTTGGTGGGGTGCTAGGATGCTGTATGGAGTCTTGGTGGGGGGCTAGGATGCTGTATGGAGTCTTGGTGGGGGGCTAGGATGCTGTATGGAGTCTTGGTGGGGGGCTAGGATGCTGTATGGAGTCTTGGTGGGGGGCTAGGATGCTGTATGGAGTCTTGGTGGGGGGCTAGGATGCTGTATGGAGTCTTGGTGGGGGGCTAGGATGCTGTATGGAGTCTTGGTGGGGGGCTAGGATGCTGTATGAGTCTTATTAGAGGCTATGAGACTGTAGGAGGTGCAGCACTGTGGAGAGCACAGGTAGGATGGTAGACAGAGATGAGGAGGAGATGTAGGAGGTGCAGCACTGTGGAGAGCACAGGTAGGATGGTAGACAGAGATGAGGAGGAGATGTAGTGGTGCAGCACTGTGGAGAGCACAGGTAGGATGGTAGACAGAGATCGGGAGGAGATGTAGGGGTGCAGCACTGTGGAGAGCACAGGTAGGATGGTAGACAGAGATGAGGGAGGAGATGTATGGGGTGCAGCATTGTGGAGAGCACAGGTAGGATGGTAGACAGAGATGAGGAGGAGATGTATGGGGTGCAGCACTGTGGAGAGCACAGGTAGGATGGTAGACAGAGATAAGGAGGAGATGTAGGAGGTGCAGCACTGTGGAGAGCACAGGTAGGATGGTAGACAGAGATGAGGGAGGAGATGTAGGAGGTGCAGCACTGTGGAGAGCACAGGTAGGATGGTAGACAGAGATGAGGAGGAGATGTATGGGGTGCAGCACTGTGGAGAGCACAGGTAGGATGGTAGACAGAGATAAGGAGGAGATGTAGAAGGTGCAGCACTGTGGAGAGCACAGGTAGGATGGTAGACAGAGATGAGGAGGAGATGAAGGGGGTGCAGCACTGTGGAGAGCACAGGTAGGATGGTAGACAGAGATGAGGAGGAGATGTAGGGGGTGCAGCACTGTGGAGAGCACAGGTAGGATGGTAGACAGAGATGAGGAGGAGATGAAGGGGTGCAGCACTGTGGAGAGCACAGGTAGGGTGGTAGACAGAGATAAGGAGGAGATGTAGGAGGTGCAGCACTGTGGAGAGCATAGGTAGGATGGTAGACAGAGATAGGAGGAGATGTAGGAGGTGCAGCACTGTGGAGAGCACAGGTAGGATGGTAAGACAGAGATGAGGAGGATATGTAGGAGTGCAGCACTGTGGAGAGCACGGTAGATGGTAGACAGAGTGATGAGGAGATGTAGGAGGTGAAGCACTGTGGAGAGCACAGGTAGGATGGTAGACAGAGATGAGGAGGAGATGTAGGAGGTGCAGCACTGTGGAGAGCAGACATAGGAAGGTAGACAGAGATGAGGAGGAGATGTAAAAGGTGCAGCACTGTGGAAAGCACAGGTAGGATGGTAGACAGAGATGAGGGAGGAGATGTAGGAGGTGCAGCACTGTGGAGAGCACAGGTAGGATGGTAGACAGAGATGAGGAGGAGATGTAGGGGGTGCAGCACTGTGGAGAGCACAGGTAGGATGGTAGACAGAGATGAGGAGGAGATGTAGGGGTGCAGCACTGTGGAGAGTACAGGTAGGATGGTAGACAGAGATGAGGAGGAGATGTAGGAGGTGCAGCACTGTGGAGAGTACAGGTAGGATGGTAGACAGAGATGAGGAGATGTAGAAGGTGCAGCACTGTGGAGAGCACAGGTAGGATGGTAGACAGAGATGAGGAGGAGATGTAGGGGGTAGACAGAGATGAAGAGGAGATGTAGAGTGCAGCACTGTGAAGAGCACAGGAAGGATGAGACAGAGATAAGGAGGAGATATGTAGGAGGTGCAGCACTTTGGAGAGGCATTAGGTAGGATGGTAGACAGAGATGAGGAGGAGATGTAGGAGGTGCAGCACTGTGGAGAGGACAGTTAGGATGGTAGACAGATGATGAGGAGGAGATGTCGGAGGGTGCAGCACTGTGGAGAGCACGGTAGATGGTAGACAGAGATGAGGAGAGATGTAGGAGGTGCAGCACTGTGTGAGAGCACAGGTAGATGGTAGACAGAGATGAGGAGGAGATGTAGGAGGTGCAGCACTGTGGAGAGCACGGTAGGATGGTAGACAGAGATGAGGAGGAGATTGTAGGAGGTGCAGCACTGTGGAGAGCAACTGGTATGAGGGTAGACCGAGATGAGGAGGAAATGTAGGAGGTGCAGCAACTTGTGGAGAGCAAGGTAGGGATGGTAGACAGAGATTAGGAGAGATGTAGGGTGCAGCACTGTGGAGAGCACAGTAGGATGGTAGACAGAGATGAGGAGGAGATGTAGGGGTGCAGCACTGTGGAGAGCACAGGTAGGATGGTAGACAGAGATGAGGAGGAGATGTAGGGGTGCAGCACTGTGGAGAGCAGGTAGGATGGTAGACAGAGATGAGGAGGAGATGTAGGGGTGCAGCACTGTGGAGAGTACAGGTAGGATGGTAGACAGATGAGGAGGAGATGTAGGTGCAGCACTGTGGAGAGCACAGGTAGGATGGTAGACAGAGATGAGGAGGAGATGTAGGGGGTGCAGCACTGTGGAGAGCACAGGTAGGATGGTAGACAGAGATGAGGAGGAGATGTAGGAGGTGCAGCACTGTGGAGAGCACAGGTAGGATGGTAGACAGAGATGAGGAGGAGATGTAGGGGTGCAGCACTGTGGAGAGCACAGGTAGGATGGTAGACAGAGATGAGGAGGAGATGTAGGGGTGCAGCACTGTGGAGAGCACAGGTAGGATGGTAGACAGAGATGAGGAGATGTAGGGGTGCAGCACTGTGGAGAGCACAGGTAGGATGGTAGACAGAGATGAGGAGGGAGATGTAGGAGGTGCAGCACTGTGGAGAGCACAGGGTAGGATGGTAGACAGAGATGAGGAGGAGATGTAGGGGGTGCAGCACTGTGGAGAGTACAGGTAGGATGGTAGACAGAGATGAGGAGGAGATGTAGGGGTGCAGCACTGTGGAGAGCACAGGTAGGATGGTTAGACAGAGATGAGGAGGAGATGTAGGAGGTGCCGCACTGTGGGAGAGCACAGGTAGGATTGGTAGACAGATGATGAGGAGATGTAGGGGTGCAGCACTGTGGAGAGCACAGGTAGGATGGTAGACAGAGATGAGGAGGAGATGTAGGGGTGCAGCACTGTGGAGAGCACAGGTAGGATGGTAGACAGAGATGAGGAGGAGATGTAGGAGGTGCAGCACTGTGGAGAGCACAGGTAGGATGGTAGACAGAGATGAGGAGGAGATGTAGGAGGTGCAGCACTGTGGAGAGCTACAGGTAGGATGGTAGACAGAGATGAGGAGGAGATGTAGGGGTGCAGCACTGTGGAGAGCACAGGTAGGATGGTAGACAGAGATGAGGAGGAGATGTAGGGGTGCAGCACTGTGGAGAGCACAGGTAGGATGGTAGACATGAGGAGGAGATGTAGGGGGTGCAGCACTGTGGAGAGCACAGGTAGGATGGTAGACAGAGATGAGGAGGAGATGTAGGTGCAGCACTGTGGAGAGCACAGGTAGGATGGTAGACAGAGATGAGGAGGAGATGTAGGGGTGCAGCACTGTGGAGAGCACAGGTAGGATGGTAGACAGAGAGGAGGAGATGTAGGGGTGCAGCACTGTGGAGAGCACAGGTAGGATGGTAGACAGAGATGAGGAGGAGATGTAGGGGTGCAGCACTGTGGAGAGCACAGGTAGGATGGTAGACAGAGATGAGAGGAGATGTAGGGGTGAAGCACTGTGGAGAGCACAGGTAGGATGGTAGACAGAGATGAGGAGGAGATGTAGGGGTGCAGCACTGTGGAGAACACAGGTAGGATGGTAGACAGAGACGAGGAGGAGATGTAGGGGTGCAGCACTGTGGAGAGCACAGGTAGGATGGTAGACAGAGATGAGGAGGAGATGTAGGGGGTGCAGCACTGTGGAGAGCACAGGTAGGATGGTAGACAGAGATGAGGAGGAGATGTAGGGGTGCAGCACTGTGGAGAGCACAGGTAGGATGGTAGACAGAGATGAGGAGGAGATGTAGGGGTGCAGCACTGTGGAGAGTACAGGTAGGATGGTAGACAGAGATGAGGAGAGATGTAGGAGGTGCAGCACTGTGGAGAGCACGGTAGGATGGTAGACAGAGATGAGGAGGAGATGTAGGAGGTGCAGCACTGTGGAGAGACAGGTAGGATGGTAGACAGAGATGAGGAGAGATGTAGGGGGTGCAGCACTGTGGAGAGCACAGGTAGGATGGTAGACAGAGATGAGGAGGAGATGTAGGGGTGCAGCACTGTGGAGAGCACAGGTAGGATGGTAGACAGAGATGAGGAGGAGATGTAGGGGGTCAGCACTTGTGGAGAGCACAGGTAGGATGGTAGACAGAGATGAGGAGGAGATGTAGGGTGCAGCACTGTGGAGAGCCAGGTAGGATGGTAGACAGAGATGAGGAGGAGATGTAGGAGGTGCAGCACTGTGGAGAGCAACGGTAGGAGGTAGACAGAGATGAGGAGGAGATGTATGGGGTGCAGCAATGTGGAGAGCAAAGGTAGGATGGTGACAGAGATTGAGGAGGAGATGTAGGGGGTGCAGCACTGTGGAGGAGCACAGGTAGGATGTAGACAGAGATGAGGAGGAGATGTATAGGGTTGCAGCACTGTGGAGAGCACAGGTAGGATGGTAGACAGAGTGAGGAGGAATGTATGGGGTGTTGGCGCACTGTGGGGAGCACAGGTTAGGCTGGTTAGACAGAGATAGGAAGCGATGTAGGAGGTGCAAGCACTTTGAGATCACGGGTAGGATGGGTAGACCAGAACATGAGGAGATGTCGGGGTGCAGCACTGGGAGAGCACGAGATGAGGAGGAGATGTAGGAGGTTCAGCACTGTGACGCACATGAGGATTAGACAGAGATAGGATAGGATGTAGGGGATGCAGCACTGTGGAAAGTACAAGGTAGGATGGTAGGACAAGATGAGGCGTAGATGTAGGGGGATGCAGCAGTGTGGAGAGCTACAGGTAGGATGGGTAGACAGAGATGAGGAGGAGATGAGGGAGTGCAGCAGCTGTGGAGAGCAACAGGCTAGGATGGTAGAACAGAGAGGAGGAGGAGATGTAGGAGGTGCAGCACTGTGGGAGGAGACACAGGTAGGAGGGTAGACAGAGATGAGGATGGAGATGTAGGAGGTGCAGCACTGTGGAGAGCACCAGTAGGATGGTAGACAGATATAGGAGGAGATGTAGGAGGTGCCAGCACTGTGGAGAGCACAGGTAGGACTGGTAGGAACAGAGATAAGGAGTAGATGTAGGAGGTGCAGCACTGTGGAGAGCACAGTGTAGGGATGGTAGGACAGAGATGAGGAGAGATGTAGGAGGTTGCCGCACTTGTGGAGAGCACAGGTAGGATGGTAGACAGAGATGAGGAGGAGATGTAGGAGGTGCAGCACTGTGGAGAGCTACAGGTAGGATGGTAGACAGAGATGAGGAGGAGATGTAGGAGGTGCAGCACTGTGGAGAGCACAGGTAGGATGGTAGACAGAGATGAGGAGGAGATGTAGGAGGTGCAGCACTGTGGAGAGCACAGGTAGGATGGTAGACAGAGATGAGGAGGAGATGTAGGAGGTGCAGCACTGTGGAGAGCACAGGTAGGATGGTAGACAGAGATGAGGAGGAGATGTAGGAGGTGCAGCACTGTGGAGAGCACAGGTAGGATGGTAGACAGAGATGAGGAGGAGATGTAGGGGTGCAGCACTGTGGAGAGCACAGGTAGGATGGTAGACAGAGATGAGGAGGAGATGTAGGAGGTGCAGCACTGTGGAGAGCACAGGTAGGATGGTAGACAGAGATGAGGAGGAGATGTAGGGGTGCAGCACTGTGGAGAGCCAGGTCGGATGGTAGACAGAGATGAGGAGGAGATGTAGGAGGTGCAGCACTGTGGAGAGCACGGGTAGGATGGTAGACAGAGATGAGGAGGAGATGTAGGGTGCAGCACTGTGGAGACAGGTAGGATGGTAGACAGAGATGAGGAGGAGATGTAGGAGGTGCAGCACTGTGGAGAGCACGGTAGGATGGTAGACAGAGATGAGGGGATGTAGGGGTGCAGCACTGTGGAGAGCACAGGTAGGATGGTAGACAGAGATGAGGAGGAGATGTAGGGGTGCAGCACTGTGGAGAGCACAGGTAGGATGGTAGACAGAGATGAGGAGGAGATGTAGGGGTGTGCAGATGGAGGAGACAGGTAGATGTGGAGAGAGTAGGGGTGCAGCACTGTGGAGAGAGTAGGATGGTAGACAGAGATGAGGAGGAGATGTAGGGGTGCAGCACTGTGGAGAGCACAGGTAGGATGGTAGACAGAGATGAGGAGGATCTGTAGGGGTGCAGCACTGTGGAGAGTACAGGTAGGATGGTAGACAGAGATGAGGAGGAGATGTAGGGGTGCAGCACTGTGGAGAACACAGGTAGGATGGTAGACAGAGATGAGGAGGAGATGTAGGGGTGCAGCACTGTGGAGAGCACAGTAGGATGGTAGACAGAGATGAGGAGGAGATGTAGGGGTGCAGCACTATGGAGAGCACAGGTAGGATGGTAGACAGAGATGAGGAGGAGATGTAGGAGGTGCAGCACTGTGGAGAGCAGGTAGGATGGTAGACAGAGATGAGGAGGAGATGTAGGGGGTGCAGCACTGTGGAGAACAGGTAGGATGGTAGACAGAGATGAGGAGGAGATGTAGGGGTGCAGCACTGTGGAGAGCACAGGTAGGATGGTAGACAGAGATGAGGAGGAGATGTAGGTGCAGCACTGTGGAGAGCACAGGTAGGATGGTAGACAGAGATGAGGAGGAGATGTAGGGGGTGCAGCACTGTGGAGAGCACAGGTAGGATGGTAGACAGAGATGAGGAGGAGATAGGGGTGCAGCACTGTGGAGAGCACAGGTAGGATGGTAGACAGAGATGAGGAGGAGATGTAGGAGGTGCAGCACTGTGGAGAGCACAGGTAGGATGGTAGACAGAGATGAGGGAGATGTAGGAG
>NW_025334351.1:0-97086 GCF_014858855.1 Bufo gargarizans
TGATCTGTCGCTGCCTTTTCTTCCTGCTGAGGTTAGTACAGTAATGGGGGGCAGAAGAGCCAGTAGTGGTGGGATGTAGGGGTGATACATGGGGGCACAGGTTGATGCTCACGATGACTTGTGGGTGCAGAGGCAGGGTTGCTGGATGACGGGTGGGGTGCAGGGTTGCTGGATGACGGGTGGGGTGCAGGGGGAGCTGGATGACGGGTGGGGTGCAGGGGGAGCTGGACGACGGGTGGGGTGCAGGGGGGAGCTGGACGACGGGTGGGGTGCAGGGGGAGCTGGACGACGGGTGGGGTGCAGGGGGAGCTGGATGACGCGGGGAGCAGGATGACTTGCGGGGTGCAGGGACGCTGGACGACTTGCGGGGTGCAGGGACGCTGGACGACTTGCGGGGTGCGGGGACGCTGGCTGACTTGCGGAGTTGTCTAGACTATGGGGAGTGCCGTGTATGAGGGATTGGAGTTAGATTTGGGGGGATGAGCTGGCCATCCAGGGGCTATGTATATATATATTGGGGTGACTGGTCATACTGGTAGCTTCTGCATGTTGACCCCCCTTTCTTTCCTGATAAAACAGGATCCATTTTGGGGCGATCACCAGTAACCAGATCCTGCTGGGCGTCATCGAGGACCTGAAGAGCTGCACCATCTCGCGGGTGACGGAGGTTCGGGTAAGTCCAGGATCGTGCGTTTATCCCGGCCCCTCCCTGGGTATATCCTGCCCGACTGCTGACCTTCCACCTCTGACCTCCGCAGGACGTGATGGGGGTGAACATGGCCGCCCTGCAGTTCTTGAAGAGAGAGATTGAAGCCAAAGAAGAGGTTCTGTTCTTCGCCGACGCCACCGATAGGTTCGAGGAGAAGAGAAGGAAGCGGAAAAAGAAGGAGAAGATGCTGCTGACCCTCGTGTGATCCCCCCCCTCTCACTGCGGGGGTCCCGGACCCTCTGCACAGTGCTGCCCCCTGAGGACAATTCTTATAATAAACACATTTTCTAAGCTCCGGAAATGAAGATCAGTTAATTGTCGGCTTGTGAGCGGGGGATGGGCAGAGCTGGGGTCACTGGACGGGGGTCTGATCCGGGCGGCTTTAACCCTTTATCCGCTGGCGAGTGAATCGCTGGAGACGTTGTAATAATTTAGAAATTTTATTTTGACTTATTACATTAAGAAAATAGATTTCAGGAGCTAATCAGCCGTCTGAGGTCTGCGCTGCGGGAGAAGAGAGGAAGAGGTTAATGTGACGTGTGAGCCCCCCGTGCACCCTCCGGCCCCCCGTGTCCTCTATCTCACCTGCGTCTGTGGCCCTCCGAGGTCTCAGGAGCTCCAGTCTGGAGTGGAGGGATGTGCTGACCAGTCTGACCCCAGGCCCCAGTCTGTGGGGCGTCCCACTCTCATAAACGTCCTCTGTTAGGATGGGTGGGGGCGGAGTTAAGGTTCTATCCCAACAGTCATGTGACACTAGGGGAGGGGCCATCAGGATAGCCTAACGGTAAGGCCATACACCGGGATCGGCCGAGCATCGACTGTGCATGAGGACCTCCGCCCTGCGACTAGACGGGTCAGGCTGCTGGATGTCAGCATGCCCGATCCTTTCATCCCCAGGGAGAACGTAGGCCCAGACCCTGCCGTGTATATTCTAGGGGTCTGCTCTCTCCCCCCCCAGCCCCTGCCGTGTATATTCTAGGGGTCTGCTCTCTCCCCCCCTGCCCTGTATATTCTAGGGGTCTTCTCCCAGCCCCTGCCATGTATATTCTAGGGGTCTGCTCTCCCTCCCCCCCCAGCCCCTGCCATATATATTCTAGGGGTCTGCTCTCTCCCCCCAGCCCCTGCCATGTATATTCGAGGGGTCTGCTCTCCCCCCCCCCAGCCCCTGCCATGTATATTCTAGGGGTCTGCTCTCCCCCCAGCCCCTGCCATGTATATTCTAGGGGTCTGCCCCTGCCATGTATATTCTAGGGGTCTGCTCCCCCAGCCCCTGCCCTGTACATTCTAGGGGTCTGCTCCCCCCCAAGCCCCTGCCCTGTATATTCTAGGGGTCTGCTCCCCCCCCAGCCCCTGCCCTGTTTATTCTAGGGGTCTGCTCCCCCCAAGCCCCTGCCCTGTATATTCTAGGGGTCTGCTCCCCCCCCCCCCCCCCAGCCTGTGTGCCCCGTAGTGTGAAGGATATTTGCAGTCACGGGGAGGTACAGCGTCTCCACCTCGTTCTGGACCTCGATGCAGTGGGAACAGTCGGCAGCCCCCTCCGGCCCCTCCAAGCCCACGGCCATTGCAAAGAGCTCCACGTCCAGCCGGGTCTGCATCCCTGCGGCCACCTGAGGACGAGCACAGCCCATGAGCGCTGACGCCCCCGAATCCTAGTCATACATGAATATTGGGGAGCACTTACCGGGCCGGGGGTGTAGGTGACCCTCAGACCGGTGCCGGGCGGCGGCTGCTTCACACGGAACCTGCCAGAAAGAACGTCTTGTGAGAATGTGGCCCAGACCCGGCTCTGCAGCGATACCGCCAGTGACCAGGGCAGTGATCAGAACCAGTGGAGCAACATGATGGGAGATATCACCAGTGACTGCGCCGCAGGATCCCGTCCTCCACTATGAACCTGCAACCTTCAAATCACTGCTTGCTGTCAGTGACCAGAAACCTGTACAGACCTAACACTTCTCACAGCTGAGGGTTTGTTACAAATATTTGCAGTCTAGACAATCCCCTAAATCGGGCATGCCCAACCTGCGGCCCTAAAGCTGTTGTAAAACTACAACTCCCACAATGCCCTGCTGTAGGCTGTTCAGGCATGCTGGGAGTTGTAGTTTTGCCACAGGTTGAGCATGCCTGCTCTAAATAGTGTGGACCCCAGACTGATACATTGTAACAAACTGTCAGCACAGGAGAGAGCTTAGTGCTGCGGCTGTGTTTAGCTCACAGAGGATTATCTGCCTCTCGATTTAAATGAGTGTTCCACTCACTGAAAGCAAGCAAAGATCGCGAGTATTAGGGATGTAACCGTGACTTTTATTCTGTGGGGGGCTCTGCAGGCGGCCACGGTCTTGTGTGTATTAATGACTCCCAGACATGGCTGACGGTCGGGGATCGCCGTAGGATGATGGACGGGGGTAACACGGATACGAGGAGCGTTCATCATTCGGAACTGGAGGAAACAAATGGCTCCCAGGACAGAGCGCATGAGGGGAGGATGATGAACCTGCTGGAACACTGCCTGACCAAAAGTATGTGACCTCCCCTTAGCCTGAATGGGTGACGTCATCATCGCCGTGAGGACGTGCGGCGCCCCTGGAGGTGGGTTACCTGCAGAAGTCCACTCCGATGTTCTTCATGGTGACGCTGGTGGAGTACGTGTAGCCTTCTCTGAGGACCCCGAACTGCACCACGGAGGGGGTCAGGTGGAATCCGCGGGGCATGTGCTTCCCTCTGCCATGGGCTGGAGCGGAGATGGGCGCCGGCCTCATGCCGCATCTCATGGGATCTTCCACCGCAGGGAACTGTAGATGTGAAGAGGGGGAGGTCAGGAGGTTGGGGGTCGGAGTATAACCAGATGTGCGCCATGCTGACTGGGTACCTTGGTGTTGGGCACACTGGCCGGCTTCCCGCTGAGGATGCATGTGGGCAGCTTCACCCTGTCTCTCCGGGGCTGTCCAGTGACGTCTACGTCCAGGCTGTGACTCAGCGGCTGATACCTCCGAGCTGGGGCCACGTGCGTCTTCGGAAGGTCCTCCTCCACTGCAGATATCATAGTACAGTGTGATCCCAACCCTCTATTATTGCACCACACAGGAGCCCGGGGCCCATCTAGGGGCCACTATCTGCCTGCATTGACCGATGCTCATACATTTCCACAAAATGTTCCTGACCAATCCTAATACTCTGCCATCTCTGTACCTGAGCGCGGCGGTGACCCTCCAGAGACGGCGGAGTGAGCGGGCGTCGTGTCGCTGTCTACACTGCAGCCTGCAGAAGACAAGGAGCTGTTAGAAACTCACCGCCATCCTGTGGATCAGGGATGCTCAACCTGCGGCCCTCCAGCCCAGTAAAACTACAACTCCCATCATGCTTGGCTGTAGGCTGATAGCTGTAGGCTTTCCAGGCATGTTGGGAGTTGTAGTTTTGCAACAGCTGGAGGGCCGCAGGTTGAGCATCCCTGCTGTGGATCATACAGATTATGGGAAGTGAACTGTCCCTTTTAAGATCGCATTCTTGGCAGTTATATCATCTCTTCTACTCTAGTCACATCTAAAGCTGTATGTGCGATCCTGCTGGTTCTGCCAGTTACTGTCAGTCTGATCCGCCTCATGTCTGTGACCAGTAATGTCTGCTGTGCTGCGAACCAAGGGATGTCGTGTTCACACAATGCAACACAGCAGAGAATTGGCAAAGGATTTGTAAAATGATTCTGCGGCATTATGTTTAGGTAAGGAGCAGGTGACTGTACTGCCGCCATGTAGCCTGCTCCTTGTCTGCTGCAATCTATCCAGTCATACTGGTGTGTGCTGATGACATCATGTGTCTCCTCTATGACATCACTACTGGCATGTGCTGATGACATCACATGTTCCCTCTATGACATCACTACTGGTGTGTTACATCACATTTTCCCTCTATGACATCGCTAATGGTGTGTGCTGATGACATCATGTGTCTCCTCTCCTAATGGTGTGAGCTGATGACATCATGTGTCTCCTCTATGACATCGCTAATGGTGTGAGCTGATGACATCACTCTCTGGGTGCAGATAATGGATGGATATTATAGCCATGTCACCTGACTCCTGATCCTCAATGCTGACCGTCAGCTCTTCGTCTGTCCCCTCATCATCCTCCTCTGGGGGTCTAGAGAACGGTGGCAGCTGCTGAGAGAGAAGATCCAAATCTGGAGCCTGAGGAGAAGGACAGAAGGATAGAAGCAGATGATGACAGAGGTGACAACCATAAGACAGAAATGACAACAAAAAGACAGTGGTGACAATAATACGACAGTGGTGACAGCCATAAGACACAGGTGACAACAATAAGACTGGTGACAGCCATAAGACAGAAATGACAACCATAACACAGAGGTGACAATAATAAGACAGTGGTGACAGCCATAAGACACAGGTGACAACCATAAGACTGGTGACAACCATAAGACAGAAATGACAACCATAAGACAGAGGTGACAACAAAAAGAGGTGACAATCAAAAGACAGGTGACAATAATCAGACAGTGGTGACAGCCATAAGACAGAGGTGACAACCATAAGACAGAGGTGACAGCCATAAGACAGAAGTGACAACCATAAGACAGAAATGACAACCATAAGACAGAGGTGACAACCATAAGACACAGGTGACAACCATAAGACTGGTGACAACCATAAGACAGAAATGACAACCATAAGACAGAGGTGACAATCATAAGACAGAGGTAACAGCCATAAGACAGAAATTACAACCATAAGATAGAGGTGACAACCTGTCAGTGATAGGTGACAGTCATAGGACATAAGTGACAACCAAAGGGCAGAGGTGACAACCATAAGACAGAAGTGACAACAATAAGACAGAGGTGACAACCATAGGACAGAGGTGAGAACTGTAAAACATATGTGATAACCATAAGACAAAGAGGTGTCAACCATAGGGCAGAGATGACAACAATAAGACAGAGGAGACAACCATAAGACGGAGGTGACAAATATAGTACATAAGTGACAACCATAAGACAGAGGAGACAATCAAAAGACAGAGGTGAAAGCCATAAGACAGAGGTGACAACCATAGGACAGCGGTGACAGCCATAAGACAGTGGTGACAACAATAAGACAGAGGTGACAACCATAAGACAAAAGTGACAGCCATAAGACGGAGGTGACAACCATAAGACAGAGGTGACAACCAAAAGACAGAGGTGAAAGCCATAAGACAGAGGAGACGACCATAAGACGGAGGTGACAAATATAGTACATAAGTGACAACCATAAGACAGAGGTGACAATCAAAAGACAGAGGTGAAAGCCATAAGACAGAGGTGACAGCCATAGGACAGAGGTGACAGCCATAGGACAGAGGTGACAGCCATAAGACAGTGGTGACAACCATAAGACAGTGGTGACAACCATAAGACAGTGGTGACAGCCATAAGACAGAGTTGACAACAATAAGACATATTTGATAACCATAAGACAGAGGTGACAACAATAAGACAGAGGTGACAACCATAAGACAGAAGTGGGAACAATAAGACAGAGGTGACAACCACAGGACAGAGATGACAACCATAAGACAGTGGTGACAAAAATAGGACAGAGGTGACAACCATAAGACATATATGATAACCATAAGACAGAGGTGACAACCATAAGACAGTGGTGACAGCCATAAGACACAGGTGAAAACCATAAGACAGAGATGACAACCATAGGACAGAGGTGAAAGCCATAAGACAGAGGTGACAACCGTAAGACAGAGGTGACAACCGTAAGACAGAGGTGACAACAATAAGACAGAGGTGACAACCATAAGACAGAGGTGAAAGCCATAAGAGAGAGGTGACAACAATAAGACAGAGGTGAAAGCCATAAAACAGAGGTGACAACCATAGGACAGAAATGACAACAATAAGACAGAGGTGACAACCATAGGACATATGTGATAACCATAAGAGAGAGGTGACAACAATAAGACAGAGGTGACAACCATACGACAGAAGTGACAACCATAAGAGAGAGGTGACAACAATAAGACAGAGGTGACAACCATAAGCCAAAAATGACAACAATAAGACAGAGGTGACCAACCATAGGACAGAGGTGACAACAATAAGACAGAGGTGACAACAATAAGACAGAGGTGACAACCATAGGACATATGTGAAAACCATAAGACAGAGGTGACAACCATACGACAGAAGTGACAACCATAAGGCAGAGGTGACAACAATAAGACAGAGGTGACAACCATAGGACAGAGGTGACAACCATAAGACAGAGGAGACAGCCATATGATCTCAGTTCTGACACTGGGGTTCTACCTGTTTCTGCAGGAATCCTAAGCCAAGCTCGGACTGGAAATATGGGGGTACGTTGTGGCCCCTGATGGCCGCCAGCTGCTCCTTCTGCTCCTGGATCTCCTGTCTGTGGGTACAAGACGCGTCACTGGTGACAGAATCACTCAGAATCTAGAAATGGGCTTCACGCCTTCATACAACTTTAACATCTTGGGGAATCTATGAAGACAAGACCTGACCCCGGACGCTGTGCGCCCCGTAATTGTAATGTAAGGAATGTTATTAGCCACGCCCCTTTTATATAAAAATGAAGGGGGGGGGGGTGACACAGACATAAACCGCAGGAGAAGGTAAAGCTGCCTGAGGGCGTATGATCCAGGGCGGTGATCATTTTACCTGAGCTGGTCCCAGTCTTGGACGCTTCGCTGCGGTCCGGCCATGGGTGGGGGAGGCGGTGGCGGCACGGAGACGGCAGTCTCATACAAACTGGCGATGTCGGCTGCAGGAATCGGACGCAGAATTAAGACAAGTGGATGAAAAAAAAAGGGTCTGTGTGTCTGATATTGGGAAGAATGAGCCTAAAATAAAGGGGGTTCTCATGTCTACCTCACACAATGGAAGCGGAGGTTAGCTTTGCCATTACTTAAAGGGGAAGTCTATGTTACCTTGTATCCGGTCCAGGGGGGAGGTTGGGGGAGGTTCCTGGGTGTCGGTCAGAGACTGTGGGAGGAGCATATCGACATTAAGACCTGGAGAGATGACTGCACGCAGCCTTATGTGGAGGAGCCGTCTGCTTAAAGGGCTCGTCCACACTGACGGAAGAGTTTCACATTCATTTTCAAGATCTCTGTTTGCTTTCAGTGAATGTGAACATCTATGAATACATCCTTAAAGGAAGACTCTGGGCAAAACTGATGTTCTGTCAGTGCCAGAGGGGGCGGAGTCTTCGTGTCTTGCTCCACCCTCTGCATTAGATTTAGAGTATTCTTTACATGACAACTACCACCACCATCATCATCCCTGCAGAGGCTCCTCACCAGCACCAGCTGCAGAAGATCAGCTGCGTCTTCCTTCTCCTCCGCCGTCCTGGGATCTTTGGTGTTCAGTTCTCGCTTCTCCTCCTCCTTCTGTATAACCTTGTCGATGTATCCCTGGAGTCAGATGGAGATTATGGGGGTGATAGTCCGCAGCGGGGACAACTCATGCTAATTAGGTTCTACCTACCTTAAGTGACGCTTCCATCTTTTCCCTCCTCTCCTGACCGACCGGTTCATAGAGATGGAGCTGACGAACCCTCAGCACATTGGGGCATTTCAGGACTGGGGGCCGAGGCTTCGCGGGTCTTTCTGTCCCAATACTGAGACCTTTCCAAATGCCGATGCCCAGAGGGGGTCCTGGTGCTTTCCTCTGAGAATGATAAGGGGTGTTGTGATTAACCGTTCAGGCTCCGGAGCACATCACACTCGCAGATTTACACACACCTCTATGGAAGGGAAGGTGGCCCAGTTCCTGGAGAGGAGATTGGGGGGCACAATATTCTTTAGATGTTTCTCCATGGTCCACGGGGAGGTGTCAGGGACCGGCTGCAGGACGGTGATGCTCTGGACACCTAGAAGAAGAAGTTGTCAGCTCCTTACCACAAGATTACTAGGAGAACATCTCCCTTCCAATGGGGCCATTAATGGACAAAGAAGTCTTGATTGCCAAGCTATCCCTCACCTGGGGCCTCCTGGGTCGGTTCACGTATAACCGCTATAGTCGGATCGCAGTAGCAGGCGGCCAGGAAATCCTCCACTTCTCGATTTCGCAGAAGTTCGCTGCCCGAGCCATCGGCGTTGACCATGAAAAACCTGCACAGAGGTCACCAGAGGTCATACAAGAGACGGAGGTCATGGGGACAATAATAACCACAGATGGATGGATCCTACTGTACCGGGGGGCATGTAAGTCGTAGACCTCTGGAGGCTGCCATAAAGCCAGGTCTTTCTCCTCCGACTCTTCTTCTTCACAAGTGTCCCCACCGGCAATGACCACGGACGTGCTCCCATCCAACATCACCTGCAAGAACCACATTACATACGAATATGCTGGGTCTGGGAGCTGGGGGTCTCTTAAGAGACAGAGAAGAGACTACCTGAAAGAGATTGCCCTCAGGATCCAGGACCTCAGAGATGACATTTTGGGTGTGAGACATGACGTAAGTTGCGGGGGGCAGATCCTCTTGCCTTGTGGGGGCCTGTTGTATGGAACCTGTCCTTGGTGAATAGACGGCTCGCCCTTCGTGATTGATGGAGAGACAGCCGGAGTTTGGTGGGAACACCTCATCACATGCAAGAACATAAAACAGAAATTAGTGGGGCGACCTGAAGGAGTTCTTCCCTAATGTGTCGTCACAGATCTATGACTCCCCGAGCCCTCAACAATTCCCGGAAAACCCTGAGGAGTGTGTCTCTATTATTGGTCTAAGATGATGGGAACCTCAAGGTGGTCCTCAAGGGGACCAAACACTTAGAGAATCATAGATCCTGATGATGTCATCAGGCCACTTCTTGCACCAGGCATGGCACTCACCTTATATGACCCTTGTGGTCTGGCCAGAACCTCTGTGCCGTCACCGCACTTAGCATAACACGTCATCTCTTCGCAGTTCAGAATGGCGGTGGCAAAGTCCGACCTCTCTACACGGATAAACTTCACTTTTTTTGTGATACTCTGAGGGATTTCCCCTGAGAAAAACATTCAAGTCACATCATACACTCTAGTCACACCAAGAGCTGCTTTCAAAATTCTGCTGGTATCCACGTGGATGGTGGTTCAGACTGTCAAGAGATCTCACAGCTGATCCGTTACATCCTCAAAGTCACCATCGTATCGCAGCCCAGGTCCAGCCGCGTGAACGAAGAATGTGACATCAAAGGCCTAGGAAGTGGCCTAAAGGTATTAATGACCTAACCTGGCGACAAACCCCTGGAAAACCCCTTTAAATAGAACCAACGACCCTTTAACAACCATCAGAATCGTGAATGCAGCTCTGTAGCATAAAGCTGACTATACAGTAGATGTCAAATATTTGTAGGCAGATCTTACGATAGAATGTAACCTCCTGATACACCGGTAACAGTCCAGACTAATGAGACCGATACAATGTAACCTCCTGATACACCGGTAACAGTCCAGACTAATGAGACCGATACAATGTAACCTCCTGATACACCGGTAACAGTCTGCACTAATGATACTGATACAATGTAACCTCCTGATACACCGGTAACAGTCCAGACTAATGAGACTGATACAATGTAACCTCCTGATACACAGGTAACAGTCCGGACTAATGATACTGATACAATGTAACCTCCTGATACACCGGTTACAGTCCGGACTAATGATACTGATACAATGTAACCTCCTGATACACCGGTAACAGTCCTGACTAATGATACTGATACAATGTAACCTCCTGATACACCGGTAACAGTCCAGACTAATGAGACTGATACAATGTAACCTCCTGATACACCGGTAACAGTCCTGACTAATGATACCGATACAATGTAACCTCCTGATACACCGGAAACAGTCCTGACTAATGATACTGATACAATGTAACCTCCTGATACACAGGTAACAGTCCAGACTAATGAGACTGATACAATGTAACCTCCTGATACACCGGTAACAGTCTGCACTAATGATACTGATACAATGTAACCTCCTGATACACCGGTAACAGTCCAGACTAATGAGACTGATACAATGTAACCTCCTGATACACAGGTAACAGTCCGGACTAATGATACTGATACAATGTAACCTCCTGATACACCGGTTACAGTCCGGACTAATGATACTGATACAATGTAACCTCCTGATACACCGGTAACAGTCCTGACTAATGATACTGATACAATGTAACCTCCTGATACACCGGTAACAGTCCTGACTAATGATACTGATACAATGTAACCTCCTGATACACCGGTAACAGTCCTGACTAATGATACTGATACAATGTAACCTCCTGATACACCGGTAACAGTCCGGACTACTGATACTGATACAATGCAACCTCCTGATACACCGGTAACAGTCCGGACTACTGAGACTGATACAATGTAACCTCCTGATACACCGGTAACAGTCCTGACTAATGATACTGATACAATGTAACCTCCTGATACACCGGTAACAGTCCGGACTAATGAAACTGATACACTGTAACCTCCTGATACACCGGTAACAGTCCTGACTAATGATACTGATACAATGTAACCTCCTGATACACCGGTAACAGTCCGGACTAATGATACTGATACAATGTAACCTCCTGATACACCGGTAACAGTCCTGACTAATGATACTGATACAATGTAACCTCCTGATACACCGGTAACAGTCCGGACTAATGAAACTGATACACTGTAACCTCCTGATACACCGGTAACAGTCCTGACTAATGATACTGATACAATGTAACCTCCTGATACACCGGTAACAGTCCGGACTAATGATACTGATACAATGTAACCTCCTGATACACCGGTAACAGTCCGGACTAATGATACTGATACAATGCAACCTCCTGATACACCGGTAACAGTCCGGACTAATGAAACTGATACACTGTAACCTCCTGATACACCGGTAACAGTCCTGACTAATGATACTGATACAATGTAACCTCCTGATACACCGGTAACAGTCCGGACTAATGATACTGATACAATGTAACCTCCTGATACACCGGTAACAGTCCTGACTAATGATACTGATACAATGTAACCTCCTAATACACCGGTAACAGTCCGGACTAATGATACTGATACAATGTAACCTCCTGATACACCGGTAACAGTCCTGACTAATGATACTGATACAATGTAACCTCCTGATACACCGGTAACAGTCCGGACTAATGATACTGATACAATGTAACCTCCTGATACACCGGTAACAGTCCTGACTAATGATACTGATACAATGTGTAATAGCCTGTAGCGGGGGGTGGAGGCAGCGCTGCGGTGAGATCATGGGCGGCTCAGACCTGCGGTCATACGTGTGTTTTCTGCCAGCTGCTTTGTGGTTACAGTAACGAGTCTTCCGTGTGTGATGATCGGGGGGCTGTGAGAGGGAGGGGGGTGATGGAGACAGATCTATGATGGATCTCCCATCTCGGAGGAGTTCTCGGATTTATGATGGATGGCCGTGTCACTGTGATATTTATATATCCATGGACCATGCCCAGGAACGGAATATTGATTCTGTACGACGGGACGGTGCGAGATTAATGGTGCTGGGGGGGCTTGATGATGAATAGAGATGTGTGATATCTGGGGGATCTCCCTGTACGCTGAGCCTCGCCCCATCACATATTGCTGTCTCGTGTAATCACGCAGCCGTGACAGCGCCCCTCTCTGACGCCCCGTCCACTGTGCGCTCCGCTGAGTCTATTCTCATTGTGGTTTGTGGTTCTGGCTCTACGACTGAGGGATCAATCATAAGAAAGCAACTCGTTAAATCCAAATTATACTGCGGGTGATGGGGTAAAGGTCACACAAGAAGTACCTGAACTATATGGGATACCACGAGAATATACAATAAGAACTGGCAGACATCTCAGAGAGGACAGGGCCTCATGAGCGCCGTGACGCCCCCTGCTGTGTTGGATGGCGGTCACATCAGGAGGACACTGGTGGATACCCCGGCTCTCCTCCGGTCATCTAATCCCCACACCGTGATGGCTCACCCGTCTCCTCATGATCTCCGGGAAGCGGAATGTCCACGTCTTGGTAGAAGGTGGTGATCCTGGTGCCGTCTGCGTGTTCTGTGATCACCGTCCCATCCGTCTGCGTGACCGTCACCACCTGATCTTCTCTAGTGGTCATCACCTGGGACACATGTACGGGTTATACACGGGGTGACCCTGGGATGCCTGCGCCAGCGCCAGTATCTCATGCCGTTCACTTACCGCTTTGGTCACGGGGTCAGTGGCTTTGGAGATCAGCAGAGGCTTCAGATCCAGTCTCTGAGACCCTTGGGTTCCGATCCGTTCTCCGGATGGGGTGGTTGTGATCCATGTGCCTGGTTTTACCACAGGGGGGGCCAGTATAGAGTCCGGAGGAGGAAGGTCGGCCGCCTCGGCCTTGTCTGGTGGAGAGACTGCTTTATGTCCAGCTTTCCCTGTAGACAATACTAGAGTGACTACCTGAGAGGTCCGCGGCACCGGTACTGTTGGCCGGAGTCTGGATCCAGCTGCTGCCCCGCTCCTGTCTATTCTCCCCGTTACTCTTCCCTGACTCTTACCTTTCCTGATCTCAGGACCGGACTCTTTGGGGTCCTCTGGACCTATGAGAGGTGGCGCTGGTTGAGAGTTGTTGCTGGGGGTCTCGGTTGCTTCCACTGGTAATGGTATAGTGGGTGACTCCACGACTGGACCAGAATCGGGGCTCTGGATCACGGTTCCATCAGGCAGGAGGATCTGACACAGAATCATTACACGGTGTGAATGGGGAGATCCGGGGAGATCCAGGTCACTAGAACTGCCGCGCTATTACAGTACCTGTGTGGACCCGTCCAGCAGGAACCTGATGACCGATCCCTCCGCTGTGATGACTCGAGACGTCTCCGGGCTCTGCGCCGTCAGACTGGGCTTGTAGAGCTGGAGGTTCCTCACTCTCACGGGGTAAGTTTGTCGGATGAGCAATCTCTCACTGATCTGACCGTTATTACAGCGCTCTGCAGTGTGAGGGGGAGGGGTGATGACAGCGCTCTGCAGTGTGAGGGGGAGGGGTTATGACAGCGCTCTGCAGTGTGAGGGTTTATGACAGCGCTCTGCAGTGTGAGGGGGAGGGGTTACTACAGCGCTCTGCAGTGTGAGGGGGAGGGGTTATTACAGCGCTCTGCAGTGTGAGGGGGAGGGGTTATGACAGCGCTCTGCAGTGTGAGGGGGAGGGGTTATGACAGCGCTCTGCAGTGTGAGGGATTATGACAGCGCTCTGCAGTGTGAGGAGGAGGGGTTACTACAGTGCTCTGCAGTGTGAGGGGGAGGGGTTATTACAGCGCTCTGCAGTGTGAGGGGTTATTACAGTGCTCTGCAGTGTGGAGTGGTTATGACAGTGCTCTACAGTGTGGAGGGGTTATGACAGTGCTCTACAGTGTGAGGGGGAGGGGTTATTACAGCTCTCTGCAGTGTGAGGGGGAGGGGTTATGACAGTGCTCTGCAGTGTGGAGGTGTTATGACAGTGCTCTGCAGTGTGGAGGTGTTATGACAGTGCTCTGCAGTGTGGAGGTGTTATGACAGTGCTCTGCAGTGTGGAGGTGTTATGACAGTGCTCTGCAGTGTGGAGGGGTTATGACAGTGTTCTGCAGTGTGGAGGGGTTATGACAGTGCTCTGCAGTGTGGAGGGGTTATGACAGTGCTCTGCAGTGGGGGTTATGACAGTGTTCTGCAGTGTGGAGGTGTTATGACAGTGCTCTGCAGTGTGGAGGTGTTATGACAGTGCTCTGCAGTGTGGAGGGGTTATGACAGTGCTCTGCAGTGTGGAGGGGTTATGACAGTGCTCTACAGTGTGGAGGGGTTATGACAGTGCTCTGCAGTGTGGAGGGGTTATGACAGTGCTCTGCAGTGTGGAGGTGTTATGACAATGCTCTGCAGTGTGGAGGGGTTATGACAGTGCTCTGCAGTGTGGAGGGGTTATGACAGTGCTCTGCAGTGTGGAGGGGTTATGACAGTGTTCTGCAGTGTGGAGGTGTTATGACAGTGTTCTGCAGTGTGGAGGTGTTATGACAGTGCTCTGCAGTGTGGAGGTGTTATGACAGTGCACTGCAGTGTGGAGGTGTTATGACAGTGCTCTGCAGTGTGGAGGTGTTATGACAGTGCTCTGCAGTGTGGAGGTGTTATGACAGTGCTCTGCAGTGTGGAGGTGTTATGACAGTGCTCTGCAGTGCTATCTTCACTTATCTTTGCAGGGTTCCTCACCTGTTGTGTCGTCCTTTGTGAACGTCAGAAGAAGACCGTTTGGGCAGGAGACATTCAGGGCTGGAAATGCAGGGACTTGCACTGGTTTTGTGGCTGTAGTTACTGGTGGAGTAACTGGTTCAACCTAATGGAACCACAGTCCAGTCACTGCCAGCAGACACTGGTCACTCGCAGCAAGCTGTGAGGAGTCCTTACCTTGACCTCTGGTGTCCTGGGGGCCTCCTCCACTGCTGGGGCCTGAGGCGTCTTCACTCGGGCAGCTCGGGGGGATTTTCCTCGGGGGGACTTGCGCCCTTTTCCAGGCGGTGACGGGGGAGGCTGAGGTTGCAGTGCAGGGATGATGCTGGGGGTGTGGATGGACGGGATCGCCAACATGGCCTCCAGTTCTGGGTCTTTCTCCTCTGAATGATGAATTATGGATGTTAGTCCATATCAGGAACCTTACAGCTCTGTACAAATCCCCTGCCATCATGGACCCCGGCTCACCCACCCTGTCTGTTGGACTCTGTGGGTGTCCATTACTAATAGCACCAACATGAGTTAATTCTGATCATCTCAGAGGCTCAGGACTCTGGTCCTGCCACATCTCTGCTTCCCTCCTCCATGCTTTACACTGCAGCTCTGCTAGTTCAAATTAGCTGCTGTACATCAGCATCTAGTAAATTGAGGAACCTTCTCAATGTCTTTATTACCTGGCCCATGGCCGGAGGAGCCGTAACGACTCAGAGACAACTGTATTCCACTGTGCAGAGTGGCCGAAAATGACCCAAACTCGCTGATGCTTCGGTTTTTGGAGGCCGTTTCTCCTGCGGATGACATTAATATAACATTTACTCAGATATAATGGCTATAACATTACACTTCTGGTCCTCTTGTAGATGTTATACCATCACGCTGCCCTCGGTCCACCTCGGTGAAGTCGTCCTGTCCACCAAGTGGCATCTTCCTTGGATTAACAATATGCACCAGGAATCGATGTCCGTCCTTTAGTATCTTCACTTTTATGTAAGTGGAACCTGCCAAAAACAGATGGGAGTATGTGAATTACAGCCGGACCTAAGGGTTTTAGACCCATCAATGATGGAGGTCAAACAGCGCCGATCATTAGAACACAAGGTCCCACCAATAACCTGGACGGTGCATGCCTGGACCCACATGTCCTCACGATCGCTGAAGGTCCCACTGATCTGACATTTATAATGTGTCATTCTTCGTCATCTTATCATTTGATCTTTACCTTTCTCGAAATGCATGTGTTCCACCTGAATCTGTCCGCCATCTGTCGGGAAGAGGTAGCGACAGCCCCCCGAGACCTGGATCAAATTGTCTCCCATGTCATAACCTATGAACTGGACAAATGATCAGAAACCAAAAAAAAATCTGTGAATTTGGGATCTAGGGTGTGAAGGTAAGAGCGGAACCTTCTCCAAGATGAGGCCAAGATAAGGTTCAGGACAGAGAGACCAGGGCGTGACAAGGATGGAGAAGCCACTAGCCTGGATGGAAGCAGGATATGACCACTTACTTTGAAAGCTTTCTTAGAAGGTTCCTCTGGAACATCTGGAGGAGTTGGCTCAGACTCGGGATCTTTAGGTCCATCGTTCTTGAGGTTCTTCTTATGAGCAGTGGGGGATCGTTTACGTTCTGAGTTTGGTCTCTCTTTGCTTCCTCCCCTCTTCTTACTTCCAGACTTATTGTTCTTTGCATTTTTCTTCTCCTGTTTAAGGCGTTCTTCTTCCTTCAGACGATCCTGTTCTTCTTTCCAGGCCTGTAGATAGAACTAGGCTTAAGAGACTGGATTGCCAGGCATGGGATTCAGCCAGTTCCCTCCAGTGTTCCAGATCTGGCTGTTAAAATTACAACTGGATTGGAGAACCGCGTTACCGGCTGAGTCCCGATCCGGTGCTCTGGCGGTGGCAGGGCAGCTGGAGATGTTCACTTCCATTGCTTCATGCGCCGTAGATAGTTTAATTCCTTAGTTGGGTGGTATGTGTGTGTAGTGTATATATGGTGTATTTATGTATGTGTGTTGCATATATATAGTGTATGTAGGGAACCTGTTGTTAAAAAATTGAATCCCACCCCTGTGGATTCCCAACATTACAGAGGACTTTATGGATTTGGAGGTCCCATAGTCAGGAATACCCCATCAACTGTTGGTGAGACATGTGACCGACTGCCTGGTCTCAGATACATAAAGCCTCCAATATCTTCAGATTGGGGGTTTTCTACACCCATCTATACCTGATGTGCACCGTTGTAAATTATTTAATTATTTAGGACCAGAGGTGGTCCAGACCCTTACGCTAAGCACCACCTACTCTTTGAAAAGTGCAGAGAGTGATGGACAATCACAGAAAGTGCACATTTTTGCAGAACTATAGCTTGCAAAAAATTGGCACACATTGATAAATCCCCCCCCCCCCAGTATCTGCCCCACACGTGGCCTCTGACTCTCCTCCCCTCCTGTTTATCACAATTGACAGGTAACATTTCCCTCACCTTCATGGAGCCCTCACGAATGAATTGGTTCTGATTTGGTTCCGGGACGGCTTCTTCTGTTCGGCTTCCTGGTCGGGATCCACTGCCCTTGGGACCTGAGGAGGACACGTCCTGTTTGCACTACTTTTTATAAACTGCCTTCATTATGATGTCAATGATCCTACTGCCAGAATGCTTGTCAGATAATTAACCCATCACCATACCAGAAGTGATGTCACTTCCTGTAACTTTATTCATAGTGATGTCATTAGTGACAACATCCCTAGTGGAAAACAAAAGCGGGGGCGCTCCCTGGTGTGTCCTCCTCCATATACCAGCGCTGGAATCACTGGATGAGTACACATTACCAGATTGTGTTGTGCCAAACCAAGCACCACACCAGGCCACAGCAACGTTCCCCCACTCCGGGGGGAGGACCAGGGTACTGAGCTGCAGAGATGGACACTGCAATAGAGAGGCCAGAAGATACTGAGGGCAGGAGAGCTCCAACATGGACAGGATAAAACAGGGCACTGCAACAGATTACTTCAAAGGCAAGTGTTTATTAATAAAAACACATAAAAAAACATTAAAAATAGCTACATTGTGGTGGACCGCCACCGAAACCCATAGCTATTGTAGTGCCCTGCAGCAGAGGTACTTTGCATAGGGTAAACAGGGGCAAATGTCCAGACTTCAAAGTCATCAACTCCTTACTTTATTTCACTTTAAAGGGTTAATTTACACTGCCTCATACTGTTTAATACTGTGTAACTGCGTTTTATTTGTATGGTGTGATATACAGTATATCCTGTTCATTTACACTGTATTTGCCCTGCACTGTGGAAAGGGTTAATGAATACTGAGAGACTTTTGGTACTTTCTAGCTAATAATGAGAAGCTAGTAATTTTCCACAGCTACCAAAAGGGTTAAAGAGGAGCATGTATTGGAGGGAAAAGCCAAAACCAGACAAAATGACCTCTTGAAGGTCAGGTTCGGCTGTTATTATGTCTGAAGACTTGTTTTTCTTTGGAAAAACTGCTGCGTCATTACCATTGAGTATTACTGAAGCTCTAATGTAAGTCTATGAGAGACGGGAAGTTGTAACTTTGTATCTGTTTGTGCTGAGCTTCTCCGCTCCACCCCTCCCACTAGAAGGTTCTAGTCCAGCTACAACTGTCTATAAGAAGAGCAGTCAGAGCCCCTAGTGTTCTGCAGTTAGGGACCAGTGCTTGGACGAGGAGACTGCCAGACTACTGAGTGACCAGAAGAAGACGCTGAGACAGGGATACTTTGCCACAGACCCTGGATCACCAGCCTTTGTCCAGGGAAGCAGTCTACTGAGAGAGAGAGGGACAGCTAGCTCAGACCTTTACTCACGACCAAACCTTCTTCTGCCAGGGAGGAGACTGAAGAAACTGCTCAGTGCACTGCTTGTATTGTTTTGCACTTGAATTCCTCTAATAATGAAGCCCCCTGGTTACTGCAGACCCTGACTCTCTGGACTTATCTCCCATTGGGGTGCACCACGCCTTACCATCCCTTCTGGAGAACACCAACACATGGTGACACCTCAACGATGTCCGGGGGACCCAGTGTAGCGTTTGGGCTGCCCCTAACCCAGTCACTGCACTATTATTAATGTTTTTTATGTGTTTTTATCAATAAACACTTACCTTTGAAATACTCCGGTGCAGCGCGCTGTTTTTCCTGCCTCCATTGGAGCTTTCCTGTCCAAAACATCCCTAGTGGTGGGATTCCCTATGATGTCATCAGTGCTATCACTTATAATGGAGGAGCTTTTATACTGACTGTTATATCATCAGTGACCTCATTCCTAATGGTGGAACTCCTTATGATGTCATCACAGGTATCACTTAGAATGGAGGAGCTCACAATATTGTACTTACTGTTATATCATGGGTGACATATTCCACCAGTGGCCTGGACAGTGAGTGTTGCCGTGATGTCATCAGTTGTTACATAAGTAATATCACTTATTATTGTAATTAAGACATCAGTGATGTCATTGAATGTACCACTGTGATGTCATCAGTAACATTATCAGAGACGTTGACATCCTGAATATAAGGATTGTGATGTCACCCCAATGTCATTAGTGATGACTACACACTTTGGTGATGACATCAGTCTTGCCCTCCCATATGACAGTAATACTAATGATGTCATCAGTCATTTCATCCATTGTGAGAGTGCTGATTGTGTGACATCATACATTCTCAGGGAAAGATTTATCCAATGTCTCTACCTACTTATCGTACAATTTGGTAACAACTACTCATTTTCAGGTCAATTGTTCTGGAGAAACTCATGATGATGTCATCAGTGAAGTCTCCATTTTTAAAGTTGTCCACAGCAGGGGTAGCTGATCTGCCTGTCAAATACCGGCTTGAGGGGGAACTGATGAGAAACCTAACAGGAAACTTGGAGGGGTCAAAGCACTGCCGAAAAAGGGTAACATTTGACGGGATTCCAAGGTCAGAAAACCACAGCCTTTACCTGTCAGGTTGTGGGGTGGTGCGGTTTAGCCTCACTTACATCCATGGAGCTGACTTGCAATACCAAACACATCCTGAGGACAGATGTGGCGCTGTTTGTGGTAGAAAGCAGCCATTTTACTCCAATCTCGGAAGACCCAGGGACATTGATGATGCATCACTGGATAAGCCATCAATGCTTGACTAGAAAGGTCTGGCCTCTGGACCATCACTGATCAGCACAAGGAAGGGGCTTCCAGAATGGGACTGCGGCCCCTCATTGGGCTGATGGATGGTCGTCTCAGAGGTCGGGCCCCACTGATGAAACATTCTTAGGCTAGGAGGACCCTTTACAGTGAATCATGCACCTCCACAGGATCACCCCCGCCTGGTTGCACTCACTTTTAGATTTTTTTGGGGAGACGGATTTGCGGGTCTTCTTCTTATTGGGGGAGGTGTCTCTGGGGGCAGAGTCATGGTCTCTGGAGGCCTGCGCTCGTTTCAGAGCTTCCAGTTCTCGTTCAGCTTTTTCCTCCTGATATTTTGACTCTTCCTCCTGAATCCAGTGAGAAATTGAACCTGCCACGAGCTCTAGGTAGTTTCTGTGAGGACGGAGATGGAACACGGTGAAGGCCCCGATGCCAGAGGAACGGGTTCATACCAGGGCGAGGGAGAGCACAGGTACAGGTATGAAGGGGACAACAGTGGACAGCACAGAGGACAGGGCTATGGGCAGAGGGTCATTGCTAGACAGGGGACAGTCACCTGTACAGGAGAAGGTGGATGTATGAAAGCCACGTCTCCTACTAGATGGTGTGAACCACTGGTCCCTGGTACACAGTATTAACAAAGCACTTATAGGGAGGTGGTTCAAGAGGTACTGCATGTAGGACATGGTTACATGTGGGTGTATGAAAGACATAGTTACAGGTGGATGTATGAAGGACGTAGTTACAGGTGGATGTATGAAAGACATAGTTACAGGTGGATGTATGAAGGACGTAGTTACAGGTGGCTGTATGAAGGACTTAGTCACAGGTGGCTGTATGAAGGACGTAGTTACAGGTGGCTGTATGAAGGACATAGTCACAGGTGGCTGTATGAAGGACATAGTCACAGGTGGATGTATGAAGGACTTAGTCACAGGTGGCTGTATGAAGGACATAGTCACAGGTGGCTGTATGAAGGACACAGTTACAGGTGGATGTATGAAGGACACAGTTACAGGTGGATGTATGAAGGACACAGTTACAGGTGGATGTATGAAGGACATAGTTACCGATGGATGTATGGAGGACATAGTTACAGGTGGATGTATGAAGGACATAGTTACAGGTGGATGTATGAAGGACGTAGTTACAGGTGGATGTATGAAGGACATAGTCACAGGTGGATGTATGAAGGACATAGTTACCGATGGATGTATGAAGGACATAGTTACAGGTGGATGTATGAAGGACGTAGTTACCGATGGATGTATGAAAGACATAGTTACAGGTGGATGTATGAAAGACATAGTTACAGGTGGATGTATGAAGGACGTAGTTACCGATGGATGTATGAAGGACGTAGTTACAGGTGGATGTATGAAGGACATAGTTACCGATGGATGTATGAAGGACTCAGTTACAGGTGGATGTATGAAGGACTCAGTTACAGGTGGATGTATGAAGGACTCAGTTACAGGTGGATGTATGAAGGACTCAGTTACAGGTGGATGTATGAAGGACTCAGTTACAGGTGGATATATGAAGGACACAGTTACAGGTGGATGTATGATGGACACAGTTACAGGTGGATGTATGAAGGACTCAGTTACAGGTGGATGTATGGAGGACATAGTCACAAGTGGATGTATGAAGGACTCAGTTACAGGTGGATGTATGAAGGACACCATTACATGTGGGTGTATGAAGGACATAGTCACAGGTGGATGTATGAAGGACTCAGTTACAGGTGGCTGTATGAAGGACACAGTTACAGGTGGATGTATGAAGGACTCAGTTACAAGTGGATGTATGAAGGACTCAGTTACAGGTGGATGTATGAAGGACTCAGTTACAGGTGGATGTATGAAGGACTCAGTTACAGGTGGATGTATGAAGGACTCAGTTACAGGTGGATGTATGAAGGACTCAGTTACAGGTGGATGTATGAAGGACACAGTTACAGGTGGATGTATGATGGACACAGTTACAGGTGGATGTATGAAGGACTCAGTTACAGGTGGATGTATGGAGGACATAGTCACAAGTGGATGTATGAAGGACTCAGTTACAGGTGGATGTATGAAGGACTCAGTTACAGGTGGCTGTATGAAGGACACAGTTACAGGTGGATGTATGAAGGACTCAGTTACAGGTGGATGTATGGAGGACATAGTCACAAGTGGATGTATGAAGGACTCAGTTACAGGTGGATGTATGAAGGACTCAGTTACAGGTGGCTGTATGAAGGACACAGTTACAGGTGGATGTATGAAGGACTCAGTTACAAGTGGATGTATGAAGGACTCAGTTACAGGTGGATGTATGAAGGACTCAGTTACAGGTGGATGTATGAAGGACTCAGTTACAGGTGGATGTATGAAGGACTCAGTTACAGGTGGATGTATGAAGGACACAGTTACAGGTGGATGTATGATGGACACAGTTACAGGTGGATGTATGAAGGACTCAGTTACAGGTGGATGTATGGAGGACATAGTCACAAGTGGATGTATGAAGGACTCAGTTACAGGTGGATGTATGAAGGATTCAGTTACAGGTGGCTGTATGAAGGACACAGTTACAGGTGGATGTATGAAGGACTCAGTTACAGGTGGATGTATGGAGGACATAGTCACAAGTGGATGTATGAAGGACTCAGTTACAGGTGGATGTATGAAGGACTCAGTTACAGGTGGCTGTATGAAGGACACAGTTACAGGTGGATGTATGAAGGACTCAGTTACAGGTGGATGTATGGAGGACATAGTCACAAGTGGATGTATGAAGGACTCAGTTACAGGTGGATGTATGAAGGACTCAGTTACAGGTGGATGTATGAAGGACTCAGTTACAGGTGGATGTATGAAGGACTCAGTTACAGGTGGATGTATGAAGGACACAGTTACAGGTGGATGTATGAAGGACACTGTTACAGGTGGATGTATGAAGGACACTGTTACAGGTGGATGTATGAAGGACACTGTTACAGGTGGATGTATGAAGGACACTGTTACAGGTGGATGTATGAAGGACACTGTTACAGGTGGATGTATGAAGGACACAGTTACAGGTGGAGGTATGAAGGACGTAGTTACAGGTGGATGTATGAAGGACACTGTTACAGGTGGATGTATGAAGGACACTGTTACAGGTGGATGTATGAAGGACATAGTTACAGGTGGATGTATGAAGGAAGTAGTTACAGGTGGATGTATGAAGGACACTGTTACAGGTGGATGTATGAAGGACACTGTTACAGGTGGATGTATGAAGGACACAGTTACAGGTGGATGTATGATGGACACAGTTACAGGTGGATGTATGAAGGACTCAGTTACAGGTGGATGTATGGAGGACATAGTCACAAGTGGATGTATGAAGGACTCAGTTACAGGTGGATGTATGAAGGACTCAGTTACAGGTGGCTGTATGAAGGACACAGTTACAGGTGGATGTATGAAGGACTCAGTTACAGGTGGATGTATGGAGGACATAGTCACAAGTGGATGTATGAAGGACTCAGTTACAGGTGGATGTATGAAGGACTCAGTTACAGGTGGCTGTATGAAGGACACAGTTACAGGTGGATGTATGAAGGACTCAGTTACAAGTGGATGTATGAAGGACTCAGTTACAGGTGGATGTATGAAGGACTCAGTTACAGGTGGATGTATGAAGGACTCAGTTACAGGTGGATGTATGAAGGACTCAGTTACAGGTGGATGTATGAAGGACTCAGTTACAGGTGGATGTATGAAGGACACAGTTACAGGTGGATGTATGATGGACACAGTTACAGGTGGATGTATGAAGGACTCAGTTACAGGTGGATGTATGGAGGACATAGTCACAAGTGGATGTATGAAGGACTCAGTTACAGGTGGATGTATGAAGGATTCAGTTACAGGTGGCTGTATGAAGGACACAGTTACAGGTGGATGTATGAAGGACTCAGTTACAGGTGGATGTATGGAGGACATAGTCACAAGTGGATGTATGAAGGACTCAGTTACAGGTGGATGTATGAAGGACTCAGTTACAGGTGGCTGTATGAAGGACACAGTTACAGGTGGATGTATGAAGGACTCAGTTACAGGTGGATGTATGGAGGACATAGTCACAAGTGGATGTATGAAGGACTCAGTTACAGGTGGATGTATGAAGGACTCAGTTACAGGTGGATGTATGAAGGACTCAGTTACAGGTGGATGTATGAAGGACTCAGTTACAGGTGGATGTATGAAGGACACAGTTACAGGTGGATGTATGAAGGACACTGTTACAGGTGGATGTATGAAGGACACTGTTACAGGTGGATGTATGAAGGACACTGTTACAGGTGGATGTATGAAGGACACTGTTACAGGTGGATGTATGAAGGACACTGTTACAGGTGGATGTATGAAGGACACAGTTACAGGTGGAGGTATGAAGGACGTAGTTACAGGTGGATGTATGAAGGACACTGTTACAGGTGGATGTATGAAGGACACTGTTACAGGTGGATGTATGAAGGACATAGTTACAGGTGGATGTATGAAGGAAGTAGTTACAGGTGGATGTATGAAGGACACTGTTACAGGTGGATGTATGAAGGACGTAGTTACAGGTGGATATATGAAGGACGTTGTCACAGGTGGATGTATGAAGGACACTGTTACAGGTGGATGTATGAAGGACACAGTTACAGGTGGAGGTATGAAGGACATAGTTACAGGTGGAGGTATGAAGGACACTGTTACAGGTGGATGTATGAAGGACACTGTTACAGGTGGATGTATGAAGGACACAGTTACAGGTGGAGGTATGAAGGACATAGTTACAGGTGGATGTATGAAGGACACAGTTACAGGTGGATGTATGAAGGACACTGTTACAGGTGGATGTATGAAGGACACTGTTACAGGTGGATGTATGAAGGACACAGTTACAGGTGGAGGTATGAAGGACACTGTTACAGGTGGATGTATGAAGGACACTGTTACAGGTGGATGTATGAAGGACACTGTTACAGGTGGAGGTATGAAGGACACTGTTACAGGTGGATGTATGAAGGACACTGTTACAGGTGGATGTATGAAGGACACAGTTACAGGTGGATGTATGAAGGACACTGTTACAGGTGGATGTATGAAGGACACTGTTACAGGTGGATGTATGAAGGACACTGTTACAGGTGGATGTATGAAGGACGTAGTTACAGGTGGATATATGAAGGACGTTGTCACAGGTGAATGTATGAAGGACACAGTTACAGGTGGATGTATGAAGGACACTGTTACAGGTGGATGTATGAAGGACACTGTTACAGGTGGATGTATGAAGGACGTTGTCACAGGTGGATGTATGAAGGACACTGTTACAGGTGGATGTATGAAGGACACAGTTACAGGTGGATGTATGAAGGACACAGTTACAGGTGGATGTATGAAGGACACAGTTACAGGTGGATGTATGAAGGATGTAGTTACAGGTGGATGTATGAAGGACACAGTTACAGGTGGATGTATGAAGGACACTGTTACAGGTGGATGTATGAAGGACACAGTTACAGGTGGAGGTATGAAGGACATAGTTACAGGTGGATGTATGAAGGACACAGTTACAGGTGGATGTATGAAGGACACAGTTACAGGTGGATGTATGAAGGACACTGTTACAGGTGGATGTATGAAGGACACTGTTACAGGTGGATGTATGAAGGACACAGTTACAGGTGGAGGTATGAAGGACATAGTTACAGGTGGATGTATGAAGGACACAGTTACAGGTGGATGTATGAAGGACACTGTTACAGGTGGATGTATGAAGGACACTGTTACATGTGGATGTATGAAGGACACAGTTACAGGTGGAGGTATGAAGGACACTGTTACAGGTGGATGTATGAAGGACACTGTTACAGGTGGAGGTATGAAGGACACTGTTACAGGTGGAGGTATGAAGGACACTGTTACAGGTGGATGTATGAAGGACACTGTTACAGGTGGATGTATGAAGGACACAGTTACAGGTGGATGTATGAAGGACACTGTTACAGGTGGATGTATGAAGGACACTGTTACAGGTGGATGTATGAAGGACACTGTTACAGGTGGATGTATGAAGGACGTAGTTACAGGTGGATATATGAAGGACGTTGTCACAGGTGAATGTATGAAGGACACAGTTACAGGTGGATGTATGAAGGACACTGTTACAGGTGGATGTATGAAGGACACTGTTACAGGTGGATGTATGAAGGACGTTGTCACAGGTGGATGTATGAAGGACACTGTTACAGGTGGATGTATGAAGGACGTTGTCACAGGTGGATGTATGAAGGACACTGTTACAGGTGGATGTATGAAGGACACAGTTACAGGTGGATGTATGAAGGACACAGTTACAGGTGGATGTATGAAGGACACAGTTACAGGTGGATGTATGAAGGACGTAGTTACAGGTGGATGTATGAAGGACACAGTTACAGGTGGATGTATGAAGGACACTGTTAGGGCTCATGCACACGGCCGTAGTCTTTGTCCGCAGCTGCATTTTTTGCGGATCGGATGTGGACCCATTCATTTCAATGGGGACATGAAAGATGCGTAGAGCACACCGGGTGTTGTCCACTCCGCGTCTTCTTGTCGGTTTTGCAGACAAGGACAGATGGATCCTGGATCCGAGTTCTGCAGACCGTGTGCAGGAGCCCTTCGGGGTGGATGTATGAGGTATGAAATGGACAGTAATGAGTAGAAGAACACAGACCTGAAGCTGACGTTGGAGTGAAGAGCCATGTCCCAAGACTCCTTGCTCTGGAAGGCGTCCATGGGATTGTGCAGGACGAGGAGCAGAGAGTTGTCCTGGGTGTGATAGTATGAATCCATGCAGCGGAACGCCTCCAGAGCTTCATGTAAGACCTAGAAGAAGAAGGCCACGCCCGATGTAACACCCGGCACACACCCGCTGTGCACTGGGCTCCTTCTCCAGTACTTACCTGTAGGAGAACCGCCGGCTCGTGGTGCTCAGAATAACACCAGTCGCTCAGGGATCGTCTCTGTGTCTTCTGAATGTCTCTGTGGTCGGCCCTGGGCGTCTCCTTCCCCCCGACATCCTGCAGGTGACATGATTATTGGGGTGTAGTCTGTCAGCCTATAAAGGGGTTCTCTGCTGCTTACAACTTTATTCTAGTGGAAGGGTCCCCCCAAAAATAAGGTGACCTATGGGGGAAGGTTGTGCTCAGGTCCCTTGCAGCTCCCCCACAGGTGAGACGAGGCATTACAAGATGCTGGCTGTATGACGCACGGACGTGGTGGGTCCTGCCCCGACTGTCGCCCTGTTACAGTGTTGCACTCATCCCCTTGTTGTGAGGAGGACGAGGCGGATCTGGTTGGGTTCCCGCTGCCTCAGGGTGGATGGGGGTCACTCGGTCCCCGGCCAGGACTACATTGTAGGCAGCTGGGGACGCTCCCGCTGCACCGGTGGCTCGTTAGGTCATGTGACTGTGAGTGGGGGTCGCGTGTCGCCCACCAGACAGGGGGTGGGGGAGGGGCAATATGGCCGACAGGTGTTTAATACAAGTTCCAACCAGTCGTCCCCCCCCATCACCCAGCTTTCCCGGCTCCTGACTGGCAGCCGCCTCACCTCTCTCGCCTCCTCGTCCAGGCTGTGTACTCCCCCTGCAGGTGAGAAATCAGAACTGCGGTCACGCATTAGCCTCACATCGGAGGGGCCACGGAGATGACACTGATGGCGGAACGTACCGGAACCTTCCGCCGCTTTCTTCGCATACATCTTCCTCACACTGGAAACCTGAATCATTTCTCGTGCGAACGCGGCCGGATTGTCCCAGGGGAGGCGTCCGTCCAGCATCGCCCCCGCACCCTCCAACTCTCCGAACTCATCAAACCCACTGAGGGCCAGGCTCTCCAGGGTCAGCAGCTTAAACGCCCGGGTGATTTCTCCCCATGACCGGAAATCTGTAGAGACAGAAGAGGCAGCGACTGTGTGGTGTCTGCCCAGGTTATACCAGTACATGATGCGTATATACCCAGGTTATACCAGTACATGATGCGTATATACCCAGGTTATACCAGTACATGATGCGTATATACCCAGGTTATACCAGTACATGATGTGCATATACCCAGGTTATACCAGTACATGATGTGTATATACCCAGGTTCTACCAGTACATGATGTGTATATACCCAGGTTCTACCAGTACATGATGTGTATATACCCAGGTTCTACCAGTACATGATGTGTATATACCCAGGTTATACCAGTACATGATGTGTATATACCCAGGTTCTACCAGTACATGATGTGTATATACCCAGGTTCTACCAGTACATGATGTGTATATACCCAGGTTCTACCAGTACATGATGTGTATATACCCAGGTTCTACCGGTACATGATGTGTATATACCCAGGTTCTACCGGTACATTATGTGTATATACCCAGGTTCTACCAGTACATGATGTGTATATACCCAGGTTCTACCAGTACATGATGTGTATATACCCAGGTTCTACCAGTACATGATGTGTATATACCCAGGTTATACCAGTACATGATGTGTATATACCCAGGTTCTACCAGTACATGATGTGTATATACCCAGGTTCTACCAGTACATGATGTGTATATACCCAGGTTATACCAGTACATGATATGTATATACCCAGGTTATACCAGTACATGATGTGTATATACCCAGGTTCTACCAGTACATGATGTGTATATACCCAGGTTCTACCAGTACATGATGTGTATATACCCAGGTTCTACCAGTACATGATGTGTATATAACCAGGTTATACCAGTACATGATGTGTATATACCCAGGTTCTACCAGTACATGATGTGTATATACCCAGGTTATACCAGTACATGATGTGTATATACCCAGGTTATACCAGTACATGATGTGTATATACCCAGGTTATACTAGTACATGATATATACCCATATTATACCAGTACATGATATGTATATACCCAGGTTTATACCAGTACATGATGTGTATATACCCAGGTTCTACCAGTACATGATGTGTATATACCCAGGTTCTACCAGTACATGATGTGTATATACCCAGGTTATACCAGTACATGATATGTGTATATAACCAGGTTATACCAGTACATGATGTGTATATACCCAGGTTATACCAGTACATGATGTGTATATACCCAGGTTATACCAGTACATAATGTGTATATACCCAGGTTATACCAGTACATAATGTGTATATACCCAGGTTATACCAGTACATGATGTGTATATACCCAGGTTATACCAGTACATGATGTGTATATACCCAGGTTATACCAGGCCATGATGTGTATATACCCAGGTTATACCAGGCCATGATGTGTATATACCCAGGTTATACCAGTACATGATGTGTATATACCCAGGTTATACCAGTACATGATGTGTATATACCCAGGTTATACCAGTACATGATATGTGTATATAACCAGGTTATACCAGTACACGATGTGTATATACCCAGGTTATACCAGTACATGATGTGTATATACCCAGGTTATACCAGTACATAATGTGTATATACCCAGGTTATACCAGTACATAATGTGTATATACCCAGGTTATACCAGTACATGATGTGTATATACCCAGGTTATACCAGTACATGATGTGTATATACCCAGGTTATACCAGGCCATGATGTGTATATACCCAGGTTATACCAGTACATGATGTGTATATACCCAGGTTATACCAGTACATGATGTGTATATACCCAGGTTATACCAGTACATGATGTGTATATACCCAGGTTATACCAGTACATGATGTGTATATACCCAGGTTATACCAGTACATGATGTGTATATACCCAGGTTATACCAGTACATGATGTGTATATACCCAGGTTATACCAGTACATGATGTGTATATACCCAGGTTATACCAGTACATGATGTGTATATACCCAGGTTATACCAGTACATGATGTGTAATACCCAGGTTATACCAGTACATAATGTGTATATCCCCAGGTTATACAAGTACATGATGTGTATATACCCAGGTTATACCAGTACATGATGTTTATATACCCAGGTTATACCAGTACATGATGTGTATATCCCCAGGTTATACAAGTACATGATGTGTATATACCCAGGTTATACCAGTACATGATGTTTATATACCCAGGTTATACCAGTACATGATGTGTATATACCCAGGTTATACCAGTACATGATGTGTATATACCCAGGTTATACCAGTACATGATGTGTATATACCCAGATTATACCAGTACATGATGTGTATATACCCAGGTTATACAAGTACATGATATGTGTATATACCCAGGTTATACCAGTACACGATGTGTATATACCCAGGTTATACCAGTACATGATGTGTATATACTCAGGTTATACTAGTACATGTTATGTATATATGCCCAGGTTATACCAGTACATGATGTGTATATACCCAGGTTATACCAGTACATGATGTGTATATACCCAGGTTATACTAGTACATGATATATACCCATATTATACCAGTACATGATATGTATATACCCAGGTTATACCAGTACATGATGTGTATATACCCAGGTTCTACCAGTACATGATGTGTATATACCCAGGTTCTACCAGTACATGATGTGTATATACCCAGGTTATACCAGTACATGATATGTGTATATAACCAGGTTATACCAGTACATGATGTGTATATACCCAGGTTATACCAGTACATGATGTGTATATACCCAGGTTATACCAGTACATAATGTGTATATACCCAGGTTATACCAGTACATAATGTGTATATACCCAGGTTATACCAGTACATGATGTGTATATACCCAGGTTATACCAGTCATGATGTGTATATACCCAGGTTATACCAGGCCATGATGTGTATATACCCAGGTTATACCAGGCCATGATGTGTATATACCCAGGTTATACCAGTACATGATGTGTATATACCCAGGTTATACCAGTACATGATGTGTATATACCCAGGTATACCAGTACATGATATGGTATATAACCAGGTTATACCAGTACACGATGTGTATATACCCAGGTTATACCAGGCCATGATGTGTATATACCCAGGTTATACCAGGCCATGATGTGTATATACCCAGGTTATACCAGTACATGATGTGTATATACCCAGGTTATACCAGTACATGATGTGTATATACCCAGGTATACCAGTACAGATATGTGTATATAACCAGGTTATACCAGTACACGATGTGTATATACCCAGGTTATACCAGTACATGATGTGTATATACCCAGGTTATACCAGTACATAATGTGTATATACCCAGGTATACCAGTACATAATGTGTATATACCCAGGTTATACCAGTACATGATGTGTATATACCCAGGTTATACCAGTACATGATGTGTATATACCAGGTTATACCAGGCCATGATGTGTATATACCCAGGTTATACCAGTACATGATGTGTATATACCCAGGTTATACCAGTACATGATGTGTATATACCCAGGTTATACCAGTACATGATGTGTATATACCCAGGTTATACCAGTACATGATGTGTATATACCAGGTTATACCAGTACATGATGTGTATATACCCAGGTTATACCAGTACATGATGTGTATATACCCAGGTTATACCAGTACATGATGTGTATATACCCAGGTTATACCAGTACATGATGTGTATATACCCAGGTTATACCAGTACATGATGTGTATATACCCAGGTTATACCAGTACATAATGTGTATATCCCCAGGTTATACAAGTACATGATGTGTATATACCCAGGTTATACCAGTACATGATGTTTATATACCCAGGTTATACCAGTACATGATGTGTATATCCCCAGGTTATACAAGTACATGATGTGTATATACCCAGGTTATACCAGTACATGATGTTTATATACCCAGGTTATACCAGTACATGAGGTTATATACCCAGTTATACCAGTAATGTGTATATACCCAGGTTATACCAGTACATGATGTGTATATACCCAGATTATACCAGTACATGATGTGTATATACCCAGGTTATACAAGTACATGATATGTGTATATACCCAGGTTATACCAGTACACGATGTGTATATACCCAGGTTATACCAGTACATGATGTGTATATACTCAGGTTATACTAGTACATGTTATGTATATATGCCCAGGTTATACCAGTACATGATGTGTATATACCCAGGTTATAGCAGTACATGATGTGTATATACCCATCTTATAGCAGTACATGATACCGTACATACCAGTGTTGCAGTAGTGCATGAGCTCGTGTATCTGGGCCAGTCTCCGGGAGTTGAGTTCAGGAGGCAACTGGTGAAAACCGAGACGCTGGACGACGGGAAGCTTCTCCAGCATCAGCTCCTCTATACCGACTGGACTGATGGCAGGACCCTGACAAAACAGTAGTGTACAGTATACAGTCCTGTACCCGGTCACTATAGATGTACGGTATACAGCCCTGTACCCGGTCACTATAGATGTACAGTATACAGCCCTGTACCCGGTCACTATAGATGTACAGTATACAGCCCTGTACCCGGTCACTATAGATGTACAGTATACAGTCCTGTACCCGGTCACTATAGATGTACGGTATACAGTCCTGTACCCGGTCACTATAGATGTACGGTATACAGCCCTGAACCCGGTCACTATAGATGTACGGTATACAGTCCTGTACCCGGTCACTATAGATGTACGGTATACAGCCCTGTACCCGGTCACTATAGATGTACGGTATACAGTCCTGTACCCGGTCACTATAGATGTACAGTATACAGTCCTGTACCCGGTCACTATAGATGTACGGTATACAGTCCTGTGCCCGGTCACTATAGATGTACAGTATACAGTCCTGTACCCGGTCACTATAGATGTACAGTATACAGCCCTGTACCCGGTCACTATAGATGTACAGTATACAGCCCTGTACCCGGTCACTATAGATGTACGGTATACAGTCCTGTACCCGGTCACTATAGATGTACAGTATACAGCCCTGTACCCGGTCACTATAGATGTACAGTATACAGTCCTGTACCCGGTCACTATAGATGTACGGTATACAGTCCTGTACCCGGTCACTATAGATGTACAGTATACAGTCCTGTACCCGGTCACTATAGATGTACGGTATACAGCCCTGTACCCGGTCACTATAGATGTACAGTATACAGTCCTGTGCCCGGTCACTATAGATGTACGGTATACAGTCCTGTACCCCGGTCACTATAGATGTACAGTATACAGTCCTGTACCCGGTCACTATAGATCTACGGTATACAGTCCTGTACCCGGTCACTATAGATGTACGGTATACATTCCTGTACCCCGGTCACTATAGATGTACGGTATACAGTCCTGTACCCGTCACTATAGATGTACAGTATACAGCCCTGTACCCGGTCACTATAGATGTACGGTATACAGCCCTGTACCCGGTCACTATAGATGTACGGTATACAGCCCTGTACCCGGTCACTATAGAGTACGGTATACAGTCCTGTACCCGGTCACTATAGATGTACAGTATACAGCCCTGTACCCGGTCACTATAGATGTACGGTATACAGTCCTGTACCCGGTCACTATAGATGTACGGTATACAGCCCTGTACCCGGTCTCTATAGATGGACGGTATACAGCCCTGTTACCCGGTCACTATAGATGTACAGTGTACAGCCCTGTACCCGTCACTATAGATGTACGGTATACAGCCCTGTGCCCGGTCACTATAGATGTACAGTATACAGCCCTGTACCCGGTCACTATAGATGTACGGTATACAGCCCTGTACCCGGTCACTATAGATGTACAGTATACAGTCCTGTACCCGGTCACTATAGATGTACAGTGTACAGCCCTGTACCCGGTCACTATAGATGTACAGTGTACAGCCCTGTACCCGGTCACTATAGATGTACGGTATACAGCCCTGTGCCCGGTCACTATAGATGTACGGTATACAGTCCCTGTAGCCCGGTCCACTATAGATGTACGGTATCAGTCCCTGCTACCCGACGTCACTATAGATGTACAGGTATACAGTCCCTGTACCCGTGTCACTATAGATGTACAGTATACAGTCCCTGTACACGGGCACTATAGATGTACGTATCCAGTCCTGTACCCGGTCACTATAGATGTAGCGGTATCAGCCCTGTACCCGGTCACTATAGATGTACGGTATACAGCCTGTACCCGGTCACTATAGATGTACGGTATACAGTACTGTACCGGTCACTATAGATGTACAGTATACAGCCCTGTACCCGGTCACTATAGATGTACAGTATACAGCCCTGTACCCGGTCACTATAGATGTACGTGTAACGTCCTGTACCCGGTCACTATAGATGTACAGTATACAGTCCTGTACCCGGTCACTATAGATGTACGGTATACAGTCCTGTACCCGGTCACTATAGATGTACGGTATACAGTCCTGTACCGGTCACTATAGATGTACAGTATACAGTCCTGTACCCGGTCACTATAGATGTACGGTATACAGTCCTGTACCCGGTCACTATAGATGTACGGTATACAGCCCTGTACCCGGTCACTATAGATGTACGGTATACAGCCCTGTACCCGGTCACTATAGATGTACGGTATACAGTCCTGTACCCGGTCACTATAGATGTACGGTATACAGTCCTGTCCCCGGTCACTATAGATGTACGGTATACAGTCCTGTACCCGGTCACTATAGATGTACAGTATACAGCCCTGTACCCGGTCACTATAGATGTACGGTATACAGTCCTGTACCCGGTCACTATAGATGTACGGTATACAGTCCTGTACCCGGTCACTATAGATGTACGGTATACAGTCCTGTACCCGGTCACTATAGATGTACGGTATACAGTCCTGTACCCGGTCACTATAGATGTACAGTGTACAGTCCTGTACCCGGTCACTATCAGATGTACGGATACAGTCCTGCACCCGGTCACTATAGATGTACGGTATACAGCCCTGTACCCGGTCACTATAGCTGTACGGTATACAGTCCTGCACCGCCGGTCACTATAGATGTACGGTATACAGTCCTGCACCCGGTCACTATAGATGTACGGTATACAGTCCTGCACCGGTCACTATAGATGTACGGTATACAGTCCTGTACCCGGTCACTATAGATGTACAGTATACAGCCCTGTACCCGGTCACTATAGATGTACAGTATACAGCCCTGTACCCGGTCACTATAGATTACGGTATACCAGCCCTGTACCCGGTCACTATAGATTACGGTATACAGCCCTGTACCCGGTCACTATAGATGTACAGTGTACAGCCCTGTACCCGGTCACTATAGATGTACAGTGTACAGCCCTGTACCCGGTCACTATAGATGTACAGTGTACAGCCCTGTACCCGGTCACTATAGATGTTTGGTATACAGCCCATGTACCCCGTCACTATAGATGTACGTAGACAGAGTCCTGTACCCGGTCACTATAGATGTACGGTATACAGCCCTGTACCCGGTCACTATAGATGTACGGTATACAGTCCTGTACCCGGTCACTAGATGTACAGTGTACAGTCCTGTACCCGGTCACTATAGATGTACAGTATTACAGTCCTGTACCCGGTCACTATAGATGTACAGTATACAGTCCTGTACCCGGTCACTATAGATGTACAGTATACAGCCCTGTACCCGGTCACTATAGATGTACGGTATACAGTCCTGTACCCGTCCTATAGATGTACAGTGTACAGTCCTGCACTCCGGTCACTATAGATGTACAGTATACAGCCCTGTACCCGGTCACTATAGATGTACGGTATACAGTCCGTTACCCGGTCACTATAGATGTACGGTATACAGCCCTGTACCCGGTCACTATAGATGTACGGTATACAGCCCTGTGCCCGGTCACTATAGATGTACGGTATACAGCCCTGTTACCCGGCACTATAGATTGTACGGTATACAGTCCTGTACCCGGTCACTATAGATGTACGGTATACAGCCTGTACCCGTCACTATAGATGTACGGTATACAGTCCTGTACCCGGTCACCTATAGATGTACGGTATACAGTCCTGTACCCGGTCACTATAGATGTACAGTAACAGTCCTGTACCGCTCACTATAGATGTACAGTATACAGCCCTGTACCCGGTCACTATAGATGTACAGTATACAGCCCTGTACCCGGTCACTATAGATGTACAGTATACAGCCCTGTACCCGGTCACTATAGATGTACAGTATACAGCCCTGTTACCCGGTCACTATAGATGTACAGTATACCAGTCCTGTACCCGGTCACTATAGATGTACAGTATTACAGTCCTGTACCCGGTCACTATAGATGTACGGTATACAGCCCGGACCCGGTCACTATAGATGTCGGTATACAGTCCTGTAACCGGTCACTATAGATGTACGGTATACAGTCCTGTACCCGGTCACATAGATGTACGGTATACAGCCCTGTACCCGGTCACTATAGATGTACGGTATACAGTCCTGTACCCGGTCACTATAGATGTACAGTATACAGTCCTGTACCCGGTCACTATAGATGTACAGTATACAGTCCTGTACCCGGTCACTATAGATGTACAGTATACAGCCCTGTACCCGGTCACTATAGATGTACGTATACAGTCCTGTGCCCGGTCACTATAGATGTACAGTATACAGTCCTGTACCCGGTCACTAAGATGTACAGGTGTACAGCCTGTACCGTCACTATAGATGTACAGTATACAGTCCTGTACCCGGTCACTATAGATGTACAGTGTACAGTCCTGTACCCGGTCACTATAGATGTACAGGATACAGTCCTGTACCCGTCACTATAGATGTACGGTATACAGTCCTGTACCCGGTCACTATAGATGTCGGTATACAGTCTGTACCGGTCACTATAGATTCAGTATACTGTCCTGTACCCGGTCCACTATAGGATGTAGGGTATACAGTCCTGTACCCGGTCACTATAGATGTACGGTATACAGTCCCTGTACCCGGTCACTATAGATGTACGGTATACAGCCCTGTACCCGGTCACTATAGATGTACGTATACAGCACCTGTAACCCTGGTCACTATAGATGTACGGTATACAGTCCTGTACCCGGTCACTATAGATGTACGGTATACAGCCCCTGTACCCGGTCACTATAGATGTACAGTATACAGCCCTGTACCCGGTCACTATAGATGTACGGTATACAGTCCTGTACCGGTCACTATAGATGTACAGTATACAGTCCTGTACCCGGTCACTATAGATGTACAGTATACAGTCCTGTACCCGGTCATTATAGATGTACGGTATACAGCCCTGTACCCGGTCACTATAGATGTACAGTATACAGTCCTGTACCCGGTCACTATAGATGTACGGTATACAGTCCTGCACCCGGTCACTATAGATGTACGGTATACAGTCCTGTGCCCGGTCACTATAGATGTACGGTATACAGTCCTGTACCCGGTCACTATAGATGTACGGTCCTGTACCCGGTCACTATAGATGTACGGTATACAGTCCGGTACCCGGTCACTATAGATGTACGGTATACAGTCCTGTACCCGGTCACTATAGATGTACGGTATACAGCCCTGTACCCGGTCACTATAGATGTACGGTATGCAGCCCTGTACCCGGTCACTATAGATGTACAGTATGCAGTCCTGTACCCGGTCACTATAGATGTACGGTATACAGCCCTGTACCCGGTCACTATAGATGTACAGTATACAGCCCTGTACCCGGTCACTATAGATGTACAGTATACAGCCCTGTACCCGGTCACTATAGATGTACAGTATACAGTCCTGTACCCGGTCACTATAGGTGTACAGTATACAGCCCTGTACCCGGTCACTATAGATGTACAGTATACAGTCCTGTACCCGGTCACTATAGATGTACGGTATACAGTCCTGTACCCGGTCACTATAGATGTACAGTATACAGTCCTGTACCCGGTCACTATAGATGTACAGTATACAGTTCTGTACCCGTTCACTATAGATGTACAGTATACAGCCCTGTACCCGGTCACTATAGATGTACAGTATACAGTCCTGTACCCGGTCACTATAGATGTACGGTATACAGTCCTGTACCCGGTCACTATAGATGTACAGTATACAGTCCTGTACCCGGTCACTATAGATGTACAGTATACAGCCCTGTACCCGGTCACTATAGATGTACGGTATACAGCCCTGTACCCGGTCACTATAGATGTACAGTATACAGCCCTGTACCCGGTCACTATAGATGTACAGTATACAGTCCTGTACCCGGTCACTATAGATGTACGGTATACAGTCCTGTACCCGGTCACTATAGATGTACGGTATACAGTCCTGTACCCGGTCACTATAGATGTACAGTATACAGCCCTGTACCCGGTCACTATAGATGTACGGTATACCAGTCCCTGTACCCGGTCACTATAGATGTACGGTATACAGCCCTGTACCCGGTCACTATAGATGTACAGTATACAGCCCTGTACCCGGTCACTATAGATGTGTACAGTATACAGCCCTGTCACCCGGTCACTATAGATGTACGGTAACAGCCCTGTACCCGGTCACTATAGATGTACAGTATACAGCCCTGTACCCGGTCACTATGAGTACAGTATACAGTCCTGTACCCGGTCACTATAGTGTACGGTATACAGTCCTGTACCCGGTCACTATAGATGTACGTATAACAGTCCTGTACCCGTCACTATAGATGTACAGTATACAGCCCTGTACCCGGTCACTATAGATGTACGGTATACAGTCCTGTACCCGGTCATATAGATGTACAGTATACAGCCCTGTACCCGGTCACTATAGATGTACGGTATACAGCCCGTACCCGGCCCTATAGATGTACGGTATACAGTCCCCTGGTACCCGGTCACTATAGATGTACAGTATACAGCCCTGTACCCGGTCACTATAGATGTACAGTATACAGCCCTGTACCCGGTCAGCTATAGATGTACGGTATACAGTCCTGTACGGCATAGCTGTACGGTATACAGTCCTGTACCCGGTCACTATAGTGTACGGTATACAGTCCCTGTACCCGGGTCACTATAGATGTACGGTATACAGTCCCTGTACCTCGGTCACTAATAGATGTACGGGTTAGACACGTCCCTGTACCCGGTCCACTATAGATGTACAGTATACAGCCCTGTACCCGGGCACTATAGATGTAGCAGGTATACAGCCCTGTACCCGGTCACTATAGATGTACGGTATACAGCCCTGTACCCCGGTCACTATAGATGTACGGTATACAAGCCCTGTACCGGTTCACTATAGATGTACCGTATGTACAGTCCTGTACCCGGTCACTATAGATGTACGACGCTATAACAGCCTGTACCCGGTCACTATAGATGTACGGTATACAGCCCTGTACCCGGTCACTATAGATGTACAGTATACAGCCCTGTACCCGGTCACTATAGATGTACGGTATACAGGCCCTGTACCCGGTCACTATAGATGTACAGTATACAGCCCTGTACCGGTCACTATAGATGTACGGTATACAGCCCTGTACCCGGTCACTATAGATGTACAGTATACAGCCCTGTACCCGGTCACTATAGATGTACGGTATACAGCCCTGTACCCGGTCACTATAGATGTACAGTATACAGCCCTGTACCCGGTCACTATAGATGTACGGTATACAGCCTGTACCCGGTCCACTATAGATGTACAGTATACAGTCCTGTACCCGGTCACTATAGGTTGTACAGTATACAGCCCTGTACCCGGTCACTATAGATGTACAGTATACAGTCCTGTACCCGGTCACTATAGATGTACGGTATACAGTCCTGTACCCTGTCACTATAGATGTACAGTATACAGTCCCTGTACCCGGTCACTATAGATGTACAGTATACAGTTCTGTACCGTTCACTATAGATGTACAGTATACAGCCCTGTACCCGGTCACTATAGATGTACAGGTATACAGTCCTGTACCCGGTCACTATAGATGTACAGTGTACAGTCCTGTACCCGGTCACTATAGATGTACAGTATACAGTCCTGTACCCGGTCACTATAGATGTACAGTATACAGCCCTGTACCCGGTCACTATAGATGTACGGTATACAGCCCTGTACCCCGGTCACTATAGATGTACAGTATACAGCCCTGTACCCGGTCACTATAGATGTACAGTATACAGTCCTGTACCCGGTCACTATAGATGTACGGTATACAGTCCTGTACCCGGTCACTATAGATGTACGGTATACAGTCCTGTACCCGGTCACTATAGATGTACAGTATACAGCCCTGTACCCGGTCACTATAGATGTACAGTATACAGCCCTGTACCCGGTCACTATAGATGTACGGTATACAGTCCTGTACCCGGTCACTATAGATGTACGGTATACAGTCCTGTACCCGGTCACTATAGATGTACGGTATACAGTCCTGTACCCGGTCACTATAGATGTACGGTATACAGCCCTGTGCCCGGTGACTATAGATGTACGGTATACAGCCCTGTACCCGGTCACTATAGATGTACGGTATACAGTCCTGTACCCGGTCACTATAGATGTACGGTATACAGCCCTGAACCCGGTCACTATAGATGTACAGTATACAGTCCTGTACCCGGTCACTATAGATGTACAGTGTACAGTCCTGTACCCGGTCACTATAGATGTACAGTATACAGTCCTGTACCCGGTCACTATAGATGTACAGTATACAGTCCTGTGCCCGGTCACTATAGATGTACAGTATACAGTCCTGTACCCGGTCACTATAGATGTACGGTATACAGTCCTGTACCCGGTCACTATAGATGTACAGTATACAGTCCTGTACCCGGTCACTATAGATGTACGGTATACAGCCCTGTACCCGGTCACTATAGATGTACGGTATACAGCCCTGTACCCGGTCACTATAGATGTACGGTATACAGTCCTGTACCCGGTCACTATAGATGTACGGTATACAGTCCTGTACCCGGTCACTATAGATGTACGGTATACAGTCCTGTACCCGGTCACTATAGATGTACGGTATACAGTCCTGTACCCGGTCACTATAGATGTACAGTGTACAGTCCTGTACCCGGTCACTATAGATGTACGGTATACAGCCCTGTACCCGGTCACTATAGATGTACAGTATACAGCCCTGTACCCGGTCACTATAGATGTACAGTATACAGCCCTGTACCCGGTCACTATAGATGTACGGTATACAGCCCTGTACCCGGTCACTATAGATGTACAGTATACAGCCCTGTACCCGGTCACTATAGATGTACGGTATACAGCCCTGTACCCGGTCACTATAGATGTACAGTATACAGCCCTGTACCCGGTCACTATAGATGTACGGTATACAGTCCTGTACCCGGTCACTATAGATGTACAGTATACAGCCCTGTACCCGGTCACTATAGATGTACAGTATACAGCCCTGTACCCGGTCACTATAGATGTACGGTATACAGTCCTGTACCCGGTCACTATAGATGTACAGTATACAGCCCTGTACCCGGTCACTATAGATGTACGGTATACAGCCCTGTACCCGGTCACTATAGATGTACAGTATACAGCCCTGTACCCGGTCACTATAGATGTACGGTATACAGCCCTGTACCCGGTCACTATAGATGTACGGTATACAGTCCTGTACCCGGTCACTATAGATGTACGGTATACAGTCCTGTGCCCGGTCACTATAGATGTACGGTATACAGCCCTGTGCCCGGTCACTATAGATGTACAGTATACAGTCCTGTACCCGGTCACTATAGATGTACGGTATACAGTCCTGTACCCGGTCACTATAGATGTACAGTATACAGTCCTGTACCCGGTCACTATAGATGTACGGTATACAGTCCTGTACCCGGTCACTATAGATGTACGGTATACAGTCCTGTACCCGGTCACTATAGATGTACGGTATACAGTCCTGTACCCGGTCACTATAGATGTACGGTATACAGTCCTGTACCCGGTCACTATAGATGTACGGTATACAGTCCTGTACCCGGTCACTATAGATGTACAGTATACAGCCCTGTACCCGGTCACTATAGATGTACGGTATACAGCCCTGTACCCGGTCACTATAGATGTACAGTATACAGTCCTGTACCCGGTCACTATAGATGTACGGTATACAGTCCTGTACCCGGTCACTATAGATGTACAGTATACAGTCCTGTACCCGGTCACTATAGATGTACGGTATACAGCCCTGTACCCGGTCACTATAGATGTACGGTATACAGTCCTGTACCCGGTCACTATAGATGTACGGTATACAGTCCTGTACCCGGTCACTATAGATGTACGGTATACAGTCCTGTACCCGGTCACTATAGATGTACGGTATACAGTCCTGTACCCGGTCACTATAGATGTACAGTATACAGCCCTGTACCCGGTCACTATAGATGTTTGGTATACAGCCCTGTACCCGGTCACTATAGATGTACGGTATACAGTCCTGTACCCGGTCACTATAGATGTACGGTATACAGTCCTGTACCCGGTCAATATAGATGTACGGTATACAGTCCTGTGCCCGGTCACTATAGATGTACAGTATACAGCCCTGTGCCCGGTCACTATAGATGTACAGTATACAGCCCTGTGCCCGGTCACTATAGATGTACAGTATACAGTCCTGTACCCGGTCACTATAGATGTACGGTATACAGTCCTGTACCCGGTCACTATAGATGTACCTGTTCACACTTGCCGTCACTGCCTTGTACCTGCACCTGGTGACTCCTCTCCCGGATCTTGTCGCGGTGACTGATCAGACGGGGTCCCTGGGGGCCCGCACTGTTGTCTCTTTTGTCATTCACCAGGAAGATCTTATGCAGGTTCTAGGGAGCAGAAAATGGGATTAGGTTCCGTTCAGACGACCGTATTTCTGGGTCCGCATCCGTTCTGCAATTTTGCGGATTGGTGCGGACCCATTCATTTCAACGCGGACACAAAAGATTCGGACAGCACACCGCGAGCCGTCCGCATCTGTAGTTCCCTTCCACGGCCTCGCAAAAAAGATAGAGCATGACAAGAATAGGCATTTCTATCATAGGGCCGGCGCACGCGGTCAGTTCCCGTGTTTTGCAGATCCGTCATTTGCGGTCGTGTGAATGTCCTGCACTGCCATGTGTGCAGTATCTGAAATCAAGGAGCAGCGCCCCTAGTGGTGGCGCTCAGCGAGCACAGCGCCTGTAATACTGCAAACCGGAGGCCTGAGGAAGCGCAGGGCGCGCAAAACCGCTCTCACCTGCTAACTGTGCTGCACCTGCATCGGTATGAGCGCTGCAGAAAGATTGGCGAGCGCCGCTGACGGCTGTTCTCTTCTGGTTTTCAATATTATACGAGTTGTGTGAATGTAGCCTTATTATGTGGATTATTTGGGCAACGTATGGCGGTGGTATTATTAGGCGGTGTCTGGCGGTGGTATTATTAGGCGGTGTATGGCTTTGGTATTATTAGGCGGTGTCTGGCGATGGTATTATTAGGCGGTGTCTGGCGGTGGTATTATTAGGCGGTGTCTGGCGGTGGTATTATTAGGCGGTGTCTGGCGGTGGTATTATTAGGCAGTGTATGGCTGTGGTATTATTAGGCGGTGTATGGCGGTGGTATTATCAGGCGGTGTATGGCTGTGGTATTATCAGGCGGTGTATGGCAGTGGTATTATTAGGCGGTGTATGGCGGTGGTATTATTAGGCGGTGTATGGCTGTGGTATTATTAGGCAATGTATGGCTGTGGTATTATTAGGCGGTGTATGGCGGTGGTATTATTAGGCACTGCATGGCGGTGGTATTGTTAGGCGGTGTATGGCTGTGGTATTATTAGGCGGTGCATGGCGGTGGTATTATTAGGCGGTGTATAGCTGTGGAATTATTAGGCGGTGTATGGCGGTGGTATAATTAGGCGGTGTATAGCTGTGGTATTATTAGGCGGTGTATGGCTGTGGTTTTATTAGGCGGTGTATGGCTGTGGTTTTATTAGGCGGTGTATGGCTGTGGTATTAGTAGGCGGTGTATGGCTGTGGTATTATTAGACACCGTATGGATTATTTGGGCACCGTATGGCGGTGGTATTGTTAGGCACTGCATTATGGTGGTATTGTTAGGCGGTGTATGGCTGTGGTATTATTAGGCGGTGTATGGCGGTGGTATTATTAGGCGGTGTATGGCTGTGGTATTGTTAGGCGGTGTATGGCTGTGGTATTATTAGGCGGTGTATGCCGGTGGTATTATTAGGCGGTGTATGGCTGTGGTATTATTAGGCGGTGTATGCCGGTGGTATTATTAGGTGGTGTATGGCTGTGGTATTATTAGACACAGTATGGATTATTTGGGCACCGTATGGCGGTGGTATTGTTAGGCACTGCATGGCGGTGGTATTATTAGGCGGTGTATGGCATTGGTATTATTAGGCGGTGTATGGCGGTGCTATTGTTAGGCAGTGTATGTTTGTGGTATTATTAGGCGGTGTATGGCTGTGGTATTATTAGACACAGTATGGATTATTTGGGCACCGTATGGCGGTGGTATTGTGGCTCCAATGATCCTTTCCTTCACCTCCCTGATCACTCACCTTCCTTTCTTTCTGAGAGAGAGACAGAGAGTCCACGACCGACACCAGGTGCTCGGCGATGTCGGGGTCCAGGCCGTCTGCTCGGGGGTCCGCCGCCATCTCACTTGGAGGTAACAGACCCTTCTCAGTTGCAGCAACCTGCCAGATACATGAAACATCACAACAGCGCTCCTCTGCTGGGAGTGGGAGGTCTCGTCTGCAGAGCTGACAGTCTCGGGCCCGGGCTACACTGGAGTTGCAGTGCTGCACGACTTACCTGAGCCCCAGATGACATACCTGGTGTGGGGGCTAAAGGATCGGTTTATCTTCCACAGAGAAGCCGCACTGCGCCCCGGACTCCCCTTCTCCGCCAAACTGTGCAATGCTTGATGCTGCACTGGATTGTTGGAGCTCGGCATCTAACTCTGGGGGGGTCCCTGCAGCATCCCCCACAACCCCCTGGTGACAGTACCTGCTCCAGCATGCAGTGCAGTATGACAGGGACCGAGAGCAGCTCTTCAGGGAGGTCACGCAGGAGCTCACTGTACAACCTGGTGTCCACGTCCACCGCCGCTGGGGTCTCCATCTGCCCTGTAGAGACACAAGTATTGGAGGGGGAATCTAATAAATGGGCCCTGCAACTCTCTGTGACCCTATGATCATGCAGCCAGCAGTGTAAAGTATAGGGGGTTTTCATTCTCTTTATAATTTCTGCTGCTTACTAAACCTGGAACACAGCATGTTACATGTAGTACATCAGGCTTAGAGGAGGAGAAAATGTATCCACATGTGTATATAGAGACATGTTAACCATGGCAACCAGAATGAAAGCCTCCATTCTTTACACTGCAGGCTGCATATGGGGAATTGGAAAATAGTGCAAACTAGAAGTAATGTGTATATTGCAATAGTTTCTTCTATGCCATGGATGTGCCAGGTTCTTCCCGGCCATGTCTCACATGCTGTACGTACCGATTGGGGGGGTTGGTGGCGGCAGTGAGAACGTCGGATGCATCTCGTCCCCTTGGCCTTTCTTTCTGCCCATTGGAGTTGATGGCAGGAGTGCAGCTGAGGTCTGAAAAGGAAAGGGCCCCAGGAATTATGGGTACAACTCAAGGAGGCTTGGAGAATACACGGGATATTAACGTGGATGGGAGTCTTCAGTTCTCATTATCTCTAATACCAATCAGCCCCACTTCCTGAGTGTGAAGAAACAGGACACTTCCTCGTGGGAGGGGCATACCTGACCATGTGTTTTAACGCCCATGAGGAGCACTCCAGGAAAGGCTACCACTACACCCTCTAATTCATGTCATGTAACCTTCCCATGAGACAAGTTCCTTAAAGACCTGGGCTCACAGACAATGGGCTGTGGAGTTTTCTGAAGATTGTTAGATTGTTGTAAATGTCCCTGGTGTGACCTCTAGTGCATGAATGACCACTCATGTCCTATGTCCCATTTCTTCTAAATTATTTGCTTCATATCATGGCTATTTTGGGCCTCCTCGTGTGAACACTCCACTTCTGGTCTGCTCCAACATTCATACTGGATTTAGGGAGATGCTAGAACGTACATATCTGCTGTGTTCAGCCATTTTTTTTTTTTTCATCACTGATATGTTTAGGGTCTTAGTCTTGCTGGAAGACCCAACATGTGTCATGATTCAGGTCAAAGATGGACACTAACATTCTCTCTAAAATGTAAATGGTGCAATTTAGAATTCATGTGTTCCCAGGGAAGCAAAACAGTCGCAGATCCAGATACTTTACCCTCATATGTCCATAGGTCATTCGGTAGTCTTCTAGGTCAGTTGTCTAGGCTTCTTATTGTTCTTAACAAAGTTTAAATGAACAGCAGAGTTCTCTTTTTGCTACACTATCTTCTTGGGCAGTGGTCTCCTCCTTACTCGAGTTTCTTCTTGGACAATGGTCATCCCCTCCTCTCCTTTTCCAAATCTGATATAGTTTTAGGTCAAATTTTTGCAGAAATATACCGTAGAGAATTTTGAAGAGTTCACAAACTTGGACAGTGATGGTTTCTTCCTCACTAGACTTTCATCTAGGACAGTGGTGGTCTTATCTACTCTATATTTTCTTCTTGGCAGTGATGGTCCTTGACAAACTCTCTTTTCTAACAGTCCTGGCCTAATCCCCCTTATTCTTTCCTCTTGGATAGTGAAGGTCTCCTTCTCACTATCCTTTCTTCTTGGATAGTGTTGGTCTATTCCTAGCTATCTTTTCCTCTTGGACAGTGTTGGTCTCCTCCTCACTATCCATTCTTCATGGACATGGTGGCCTCCTTCCCACTACACTTTGTTATTGGACAGCGCTGGTCTATTCCTAGCTCTCTTTTCCTCTTGGGCAGTGTTGGGCTCCTGCTCACTATCTTTCTTCCTGAACATTGGTGGCCTCCTCAGTATACTTTCATTATGGACAAGTGTTCCCCTCATTAGATATTCCTCTTGGGACAGACATGATTTCCTCTTCACTAAGCTTTAGGCCTCATGCACACGACCGTTGTGTGCATCCGTGGCCGTTGTGCCGTTTTCCGTTTTTTTTCGCGGACCCATTGACTTTCAATGGGTCCGTGGAAAAATCGGAAAATACACCGTTTTGCAGCCGAGGCCGTGATCCGTGTATCCTGTCCGTCAAAAAAATATGACCTGTCCTATTTTTTTGACGGACAACGGTTCACGGACCCATTCAAGTCAATGGGTCCGTGAAAGAACACGGATGCACACAAGATTGGCATCCGTGTCTGTGATCCGTGGCCGTAGGTTACTTTCATACAGACGGATCCGAAGATCCGTCTGCATAAAAGCTTTTTCATAGCTGAGTTTTCACTTTGTGAAAACTCAGATCCGACAGTATATTCTAACACAGAGGCGTTCCCATGGTGATGGGGATGCTTCTAGTTAGAATATACAACGAACTGTGTACATGACTGCCCCCTGCTGCCTGGCAGCACCCGATCTCTTACAGGGGGCCGTGATCCGTACAATTAACCCCTCAGGTGCTGCACCTGAAGGGGTTAATTGTGCTATCATAGCCCCCTGTAAGAGATCCGGGGCTGCCAGGCAGCAGGGGGCAGACCCCCCTCCCTCCCCAGGTTAAATTTCATTGGTGGCCAGTGTGCCCCCCCTCCCTCCCTCTATTGTAATGATAACATTGGTGGCACAGTGTGCGCCCCCCCCGCCCCCCCCTCCCTCCCTCTATTGTAATAATGACATTGGTGGCACAGTGTTCGCCCCCCCCCCCCCTCCCTCTATTGTAATAATAGCATTGGTGGCACAGTGAGCGCCCCCCCCCTTCCCTCCCTCTATTGTAATAATGACATTGGTGGCACAGTGTTCGCCCCCCCCCTCCCTCTATTGTAATAATAGCATTGGTGGCACAGTGTGCGCCCCCCCTCCCTCCCTCTATTGTAATAATAGCATTGGTGGCACAGTGTGCGCCCCCCCTCCCTCCCTCTATTGTAATAGCATTGGTGGCACAGTGTGCGCCCCCCCCTCCCTCTATTGCATTAACATTGGTAGCAGTGTGTGCCCCCCCCCTCCCTCTATTGCATTAACATTGGTAGCAGTGTGCGCCCCCCCCCCCCTCCTCCCTCTATTGTTTTAATACATTGGTGGCAGTGTGCGCCCCCCCCTCCTCCCTCTATTGTTTTAATACATTGGTAGCAGTGTGCGCCCCCCCCCCTCCTCCCTCTATTGTTTTAATACATTGGTAGCAGTGTGCGCCCCCCCCCCCCCTCCTCCCTCTATTGTTTTAATACATTGGTGGCAGTGTGCGGCCTCCCCTCTCCCCCCCCCCCCCAGATCATTGGTGGCAGCGGAGTTCCGATCGGAGTCCCAGTTTAATCGCTGGGGCTCCGATCGGTAACCATGGCGACGAGGACGCTACTGCAGTCCTGGTTGCCATGGTTACTTAGCCTTAGCAATAGTAGAAGATTCATACTTAACTGCTGGCTGCTGCGATGTCTGCGTCCGGCCGGGAGCTCCACCTACTGGTAAGTGACAGCAATGCGCCGCACAGACCTGTCACTTACCAGTAGGAGGAGCTCCCGGCCGGACACAGAGATCGCAGCAGCAAGCAGCCAGGTAAGTATGATGCTTCTACTCTGCTGCCACCAATGATCGGGGGGGGGGGGGCCGCACACTGCCACCAATGCTATTATTACAATAGAGGGAGGGAGGGGGGGCGGGGGGGGGGGGCGCACACTGGCCACCAACGAGTTAACTACAGGGGAGGGAGGGGGGGCCCACTGGCCACCAATGAGTTAAAAACAGGGGGCAGTCATGTACACAGTTTTTTTGTATATTCTAACCTGAAGCGTCCCCATCACCATGGGAACGCCTCTGTGTTAGAATATACTGTCGGATCTGAAGTTCACAAAGTAGCTCATATCCGACAGTATATTCTAACATAGAGGCGTTCCCATGGTGATGGGGACGCTTCAAGTTAAAATATACCATCGGAATGGAGAAAACTCCAATCCGATGGTATAAAAGAACTCCAGACTTTACATTGAAAGTCAATGGGGGACGGATCCGTTTGAAATGGCACCATATTGTGTCAACGTCAAACGGATCCGTCCCCATTGACTTGCATTGTAATTCAGGACGGATCCGTTTGGCTCCGCACGGCCAGCCGGACACCAAAACAACTTTTTTTTCAGGTCCGTGGATCCTCCAAAAATCAAGGAAGACCCACGGACGAAAAAACGGTCACGGATCACGGACCTACGGACCCCGTTTTTGCGGACCGTGAAAAAATACTGTCGTGTGCATGAGGCCTAATTCATAGACAGTGGTGGTCTCTTCCTCACTATACTGTCTTTTTGGAGAGTGCTGGTCTTCTCTTCACTATACTTTCTTCTAGGACAATGGTAGCCCCTCCTTGCTGTATTTTCTTCTTGGACAATGAGGATCTCCTGCTCACTATCCTTTCTTCTTGGACAGTGATGGTTTCTTCCACACTAAACTTTCTTCTTGGATGGCAGTGGTCTCCTACTCATTACAATTTCTTCCGGGACACTGCTGGACTCCTTCTCATTATCTGTTCTTCTAGGACAGTGGAGATGTCCTCATTACTATTTTTGTTCCTCTTGGACAGTGGTAGTCTCCTCCTCACTACACTTTCCTCTAGGACACTGGTGGTCTATTCAATAAACATTCTTCTTGGACACCCATGGTCTCCACTTCACTAGACTTTCTCCATGGGCAGTGGTTGTCCGATTTCCTCACCAGAAAATCTTCTTGGACAGGCCTGGTGTCCTATTTTCTAAACTTTCTTCTTGACCAACAGTGATCTCCTCGACACTATACATTCCTCTTAGACAGTGGAGGCTTTCTCTTCGCTATCCTTCTGGGTCAGTAATGATCTCCTTCTTGCCGTCCCTTCTTCTTGATACATTATAAATTCCACCTCACTATGCTTTCTTCTTGGCCTTCTCTTCTGCATCACACAAACACAATTGCTCGGTGTGTGAGATGAGGAAACAGCACAGAAACAGACTGCATTTCATGTGATGTTGGGAACACTCAGGTGGTGGAGTTACAAGTCTGGAGAGGAAGGCAGCAGCCATCTTAGAGTGAGGCAGTGAGAGACACTGAGGAACTGAGTGAGCAGAGAGTCCGACAGCATCCAGGTGTGAGAGCATCCCTCGGTGACCAGAGCTGCAGCTAAGTGAAGCTGATCGTGTTTAAGACCCTGTCCAGAGGAACGAGGATTGCTTCCAGGAATGCTGATGGGAGCTGAGGAGCATAGCTTCATACATTGCAGGACTGCATGCTGAACTTCTGCCGCGACATCTTCTGTACACTGCTCCTACCCAATCAGCAGTGACGGCTCTTCTCTGTGGGTCCTCAGAGATCGTATTCGTTGAGGTTCAGTGTTCATAGTCCCATGCTGTAGACCCCTGGTTATAGGTCTCAGCTTGATGTTCTACAAATAGGAGCTCATCACCCATCACACCCCTGACCGCTTCCCAATGACTCTCCTGACTGAACTGGTCATCATCACGGGGTTCACTTACATTTTCAAACACTGTATGAAATATAACGTAATAGCATCGGTGCACATCCCAGAGGATGGTGTGGAGTGCGGCTGTGACGTCTCACCTCTGGAGATGGTGGGAGCCTCTCTGGGGTCTGCTGCTTGGCTTCTGGGACGTGGAGGACCTCCATACTGCGGAGGTAATGCTGGTGCTGTCTGCGCCAATCCAGACAGTCGTACATGAGGCAGGCGACGTTCTCAAACACATCGGTGGCATACGCCAGCTGCACGGAGCAAGGAGATGACAGTATTACTACATTACCCCGTAATACTACTATTGCACTGTTACTACACACAGCCGTATAACTGCCCTCTTATTATTACTTCACACACCTGTATTACTGCCCTCTCATTATTACTCCACACACCTGTATTACTACCCTCTCATTATTACTCCACACACCTGTATTACTGCCCTCTCATTATTACTCCACACATCTGTATTACTGTCCTCTCATTATTACTCCACACACCTGTATTACTACCCTCTCATTATTACTCCACACATCTGTATTACAGTCCTCTCATTATTACTCCACACACCTGTATTACAGTCCTCTCATTATTACTCCACACACCTGTATTACTACCCTCTTATTATTACTTCACACACCTGTATTACTGCCCTCTCATTATTACTCCACACACCTGTATTACTACCCTCTCATTATTACTCCACACACCTGTATTACTGCCCTCTCATTATTACTCCACACATCTGTATTACAGTCCTCTCATTATTACTCCACACACCTGTATTACAGCCTTTTCATTATTACTCCACACACCTGTGTTACAGTTCACTCATTATTACACCACACACCTGTATTACAGTCTTTTCATTATTACTCCACACACCTGTATTACAGTCCTCTCATTATTACTCCATACACCTGTATTACAGCCTTTTTATTATTACTCCACACACCTGTATTACTACCCTCTAATTATTACTCCACACACCTGTATTACAGCTTTTTTATTATTACTCCACACACCTGTATTACAGGCTTTTCATTATTACTCCACACACCTGTATTACTGCCCTCTCATTATTACTCCACACACCTGTATTACTGCCCTCTCATTATTACTCCACACACCTGTATTACTGCCCTCTCATTATTACTCCACACATCTGTATTACAGGCTTTTCATTATTACTCCACACACCTGTATTACAGGCTTTTCATTATTACTCCACACACCTGTATTACTGCCCTCTCATTATTACTCCACACACCTGTATTACTGCCCTCTCATTATTACTCCACACACCTGTATTACTGCCCTCTCATTATTACTCCACACACCTGTATTACTACCCTCTCATTATTACTCCACACACCTGTATTACTGCCCTCTCATTATTACTCCACACATCTGTATTACAGTCCTCTCATTATTACTCCACACACCTGTATTACAGCCTTTTCATTATTACTCCACACACCTGTGTTACAGTTCACTCATTATTACACCACACACCTGTATTACAGTCTTTTCATTATTACTCCATACACCTGTATTACAGCCTTTTTATTATTACTCCACACACCTGTATTACTACCCTCTAATTATTACTCCACACACCTGTATTACAGCTTTTTTATTATTACTCCACACACCTGTATTACTGCCCTCTCATTATTACTCCACACACCTGTCTTACTGCCCTCTCATTATTACTCCACACACCTGTATTACTGCCCTCTCATTATTACTCCACACACCTGTATTACAGGCTTTTCATTATTACTCCACACACCTGTATTACAGGCTTTTCATTATTACTCCACACACCTGTATTACTGCCCTCTCATTATTACTCCACACACCTGTATTACTGCCCTCTCATTATTACTCCACACACCTGTATTACTGCCCTCTCATTATTACTCCACACATCTGTATTACAGTCCTCTCATTATTACTCCACACACCTGTATTACAGCTTTTTTATTATTACTCCACACACCTGTATTACAGGCTTTTCATTATTACTCCACACACCTGTATTACAGCCTTTTCATTATTGCTCCACACACCTGTATTACAGTCCTCTCATTATTACTCCACACACCTGTATTACAGTACTCTCATTATTACTCCACACACCTGTATTACAGCCTTTTCATTATTACCCCACACACCTGTATTACAGTCCTCTCATTATTACTCCACACACCTGTATTACAGCCTTTTCATTATTGCTCCACACACCTGTATTACAGTCCTCTCATTATTACTCCACACACCTGTATTACAGCCTTTTCATTATTACTCCACACACCTGTATTACTGCCCTCTCATTATTACTTCACACACCTGTATTACAGCTTTTTTATTATTACTCCACACACCTGTATTACAGGCTTTTCATTATTACTTCACACACCTGTATTACAGCCTTTTAATTATTACTCCACACACCTGTGTTACAGTCATCTCATTATTACTCCACACACCTGTATTACAGTCATCTCATTATTACTTCACACACCTGTATTACTACCCTCTATTTATTACTCCACACACACCTGTATTACAGTCCTCTCATTATTACTCCACACACCTGTATTACTGCCCTCTCATTATTACTCCACACACCAGTATTACTGCCCTCTCATTATTACCCCATACACCTGTATTACAGTCCTCTTATTATTACTCCACACACCTATATTACTGCCCTCTCATTATTACTCCACACACCTGTATTACTACCCTCTCATTATTACTCCACACACCTGTATTACAGTCCTCTCATTATTACTCCACACACCTGTATTACTACCCTCTATTTATTACTCCACACACCTGTATTACAGTCCTCTCATTATTACTCCACACACCTGTATTACTGCCCTCTCATTATTACTCCACGCACCAGTATTACTGCCCTCTCATTATTACCCCATACCTGTATTACAGTCCTCTTATTATTACTCCACACACCTATATTACTGCCCTCTCATTATTACTCCACACACCTGTATTACTACCCTCTCATTATTACTCCACACACCTGTATTACAGTCCTCTCATTATTACTCCACACACCTGTATTACTAACCTCACATTATTGCTCCACACACCTGTATTACTACCCTCTCATTATTACTCCACACACCTGTATTACTGCCCTCTCATTATTACTCCACAAACCTGTATTACAGTCCTCTCATTATTACTCCACACATCTGTATTACTGCCCTCTCATTATTACACCACACACCTGTATTACAGTCCTCTTATTATTACTCCACACACCTGTATTACTGGCCTCTCATTATTACTCCACACACCTGTATTACTACCCTCTCATTATTACTCCACACACCTGTATTACTGCCCTCTCATTATTACTCCACACATCTGTATTACAGTCCTCTCATTATTACTCCACACACCTGTATTACACCTTTTTTATTATTACTCCACACACCTGTATTACAGACTTTTCATTATTACTCCACACACCTGTATTACTGCCCTCTCATTATTACTCCACACATCTGTATTACAGTCCTCTCAATATTACTCCACACACCTGTATTACTGCCCTCTCATTATTACTCCACACACCTGTATTACAGCCTTTTCATTATTACTCCACACACCTGTATTACAGTCCTCTTATTATTACTCCACACACCTGTATTGCAGCCTTTTTATTATTACTCCACACACCTGTATTCTCCACATACATGTATTACTGCCCTCTCAATATTACTCCAAACCTGTATTACTGCCCTCTCAATATTACTCCAAACCTGTATTTCAGTCCTCTCATTATTACTCCACACATCTGTATTACTACCCTTTTATTATTACTCCACACACCCCTATTACAGTCCTCTTATTATTACTCCACACACACCCGTATTTCTACGCTCTCATTATTACTCCACACACCTGTACTACAGTCCTCTCATTATTACTCCACACACCTGTATTTCAATCCTCTCATTATTACTCCACACACCTGTATTACTGCCCTCTCATTAATACTTCACACACCCATATTACTGCCCTCTCATTATTACTCCACACACCTGTATTACTACCCTCTATTTATTACTCCACACACCTGTATTACAGTCCTCTCATTATTACTCCACACACCTGTATTACTGCCCTCTCATTATTAGGCCTCTTTCACACGACCGTTTTTTTTTTTCCGTTTTGCGGGCCGTTTTTTGCGGTCCGTATACGGTCCGTATACGGAACCATTCATTTCAATGGTTCCGCAAAAAAACGGAATGTACTCCGTGTGCATTCCGTTTCCGTATTTCCGTTTTTCCGTTCCGTTTAAAGATAGAACATGTCCTATATTTGGCCGCAAATCACGTTCCGTGGCTCCATTAAAGTCTATGGGTCCGCAAAAAAACGGAATGCATACGGAAATGCATCCGTATGTCTTCCGTATCCGTTCCGTTTTTTGCGGAACCATCTATTGAAAATGTTATGCCCAGCCCAATTTTTAATATGAAATTACTGTATACTGTATTTGCCATACGGAAAAACGGAACGGAACAACGGAACGGAAACGGAACCACAACGGAAGCAAAAAACGGAACAACGGATCCGTGAAAAACGGACCGCAAAACACTGAAATGGACATACTGTCGTGTGAAAGAGGCCTTACTCCACGCACCAGTATTACTGCCCTCTCATTATTACCCCATACCTGTATTACAGTCCTCTTATTATTACTCCACACACCTATATTACTGCCCTCTCATTATTACTCCACACACCTGTATTACTACCCTCTCATTATTACTCCACACACCTGTATTACAGTCCTCTCATTATTACTCCACACACCTGTATTACTAACCTCACATTATTACTCCACACACCTGTATTACTACCCTCTCATTATTACTCCACACACCTGTATTACTGCCCTCTCATTATTACTCCACAAACCTGTATTACGGTCCTCTCATTATTACTCCACACATCTGTATTACTGCCCTCTCATTATTACACCACACACCTGTATTACAGTCCTCTTATTATTACTCCACACACCTGTATTACTGGCCTCTCATTATTACTCCACACACCTGTATTACTACCCTCTCATTATTACTCCACACACCTGTATTACTGCCCTCTCATTATTACTCCACACATCTGTATTACAGTCCTCTCATTATTACTCCACACACCTGTATTACACCTTTTTTATTATTACTCCACACACCTGTATTACAGCCTTTTCATTATTACTCCACACACCTGTATTACTGCCCTCTCATTATTACTCCACACATCTGTATTACAGTCCTCTCAATATTACTCCACACACCTGTATTACTGCCCTCTCATTATTACTCCACACACCTGTATTACAGCCTTTTCATTATTACTCCACACACCTGTATTACAGTCCTCTTATTATTACTCCACACACCTGTATTACAGCCTTTTTATTATTACTCCACACACCTGTATTCTCCACATACATGTATTACTGCCCTCTCAATATTACTCCAAACCTGTATTACTGCCCTCTCAATATTACTCCAAACCTGTATTACAGTCCTCTTATTATTACTCCACACACCTGTATTTCAGTCCTCTCATTATTACTCCACACATCTGTATTACTACCCTTTTATTATTACTCCACACACCCCTATTACAGTCCTCTTATTATTACTCCACACACACCCGTATTTCTACGCTCTCATTATTACTCCACACACCTGTACTACAGTCCTCTCATTATTACTCCACACACCTGTATTTCAATCCTCTCATTATTACTCCACACACCTGTATTACTGCCCTCTCATTAATACTTCACACACCCATATTACTGCCCTCTTATTATTACTCCATACAGCTGTATTACTGCCCTCTCATTATTACTCCACACACCTGTACTACAGTCCTCTCATTATTACTTCACACACCTGTACTACAGTCCTCTCATTATTACTCCACACACCCCTATTACTACGCTCTCATCCCTATTCCACTCACCTGCACCTCCACGTTACTCCAGTCACCGGGTTGGCCGCCTTCTTTCACCGGGTACTGCAGTCTGGCCACCTGGCTGAGGGGTGATCCCGCCTTCCCGGAGTCCAGGATGGGTTCCAGGTATTTCCAGAATGTATCCAGAGATTTCCTGAGCGTTTCTTTCCTCTGCTTCTCGGCTTCTAGAACTGAGATGATGGGATTCTCTATAACTAAGTGGGTACAGCCCCTCATATTGAGGAAGCATGCCCCCGCCCTGAGTCACCTGCACCACAAGGTGCCCCCAGGACGGCCCGTGTGTGGAGGGTGTAGGGGCTGATTGGCACGGTCCGTGTGTCGGCCGCATCTCCCGGGGCCCACAGTGATTTACGATACAGTCAGTTCCTCTGTGAGTACGGCGCAATAGACCCGCCATCAGATAGGATCTCACAGTATCATACATTACTATGCTGCAGTCGGCTTGTGTCCCCTGCATGAGGCACCCAAACCGCCATGTGCTTGAGGCCCCGGGCTGACACATAAGGAGGCACAGCCCTGCCCCCTCCTGGAGCTTGAGGACCTGTACAGTACCTAGGTCGGTGGTGGTCCAACCTTCAAGCTGGGACAACTAGTTTGTTCGTCCAATGAAACTTTAAGTACCTTTTTGATATAATCTCAGTTTCCTAAATTTTTTAAGATCTCTGCTTGCTGGATGTGAAAGGGAATAACGATGGTTCTATCCAGAGACTTACAGAGCTGCGCATCGGCGTCTACTGGACATCTTCAAGATGACTCTTAAGCTCCTTCATGTAGCATGAATGTTGCCATTCACTGACAGCAAGCAAAAAGTCATAACAAAGTAGGGGAACTGAAACACAAAATGTATAAGAAAGCTGCAAAAAGTGTCGTTCAGGGTTTCTGAAGAAAACTCGTCCTTCACGAGCATCTTTTCTGGCAGTTATAAAAAAATAAAACGCCATAAAAACTGCTTGCTTTTTTCTGCACGCGGCGCGCGCTTCTGCTGCAGATTTACTGGTGTTTTTGTGAATATTTGATGGTGTTTTTTTTTCTGGTGCTTTTTCCCCTGTAAAAGAGGAGATAAAAAATGCCTGAAAAAAAGACACAAAAAAGTCACCAGATTAAAAAACACCAGGAGCAAAAAAAATAAAATAAAAAAAAACCCAAGCGCTATATGTCTTCCATTTAATACTTCCCAGAGACTTGCCGCTAACATCCGGAGCTGGCGTTTCTGCCGTTAGAAAATGTAAAAGTGCAGAAAAAAGCCACTGAAACCCCGTGTGTGAATTCACCCGAAGAGCGGGCAGAGAACATGCTACATAAACATAAAGGAGCGCAGGCGGAAAAGGGGAAAATATGAGAAGATCGGCACCAACCGTCTGGAGCGCAGCCGGGCTCCACCTGATCAGCCGGCGTACCGCCATATATCTGAGACGAGATCCTGATGACACTGGACACACGGACGCCGAGATCAGCCAAGAGCGCAACGATCTGCGGGTGATACACTCCAAGAACGATGATGTAGTGCTGAGCACCGTCATCAGGCTCATCATCTGTAAATACAACCGCCAGGTCAGAGGCACTGCACCGCCACACACAACAGTCACCACATACTAGAGGGACGACCAGCAACTCGCAGCACTAATACTACACATAGGAGCAGTATTATAGTAGTTATATTCCTTTACATAGGAGGCAGTATTATAGTAGTTATATTCTTGTACATAGGAGCAGTATTATAGTAGTTATATTCTTGTACATAGGAGCAGTATTATAGTAGTTATATTCTTGTACATAGGAGCAGTATTATAGTAGTTATATTCTGTACATAGGAGCAGTATTATAGTAGTTATATTCTTGTACATAGGAGCAGTATTAGTAGTTATATTCTTGTACATAGGAGCAGTATTATAGTAGTTATATTCTTGTACATAGGAGTATTATAGTAGTTATATTCTTGTACATAGGAGCAGTATTATAGTAGTTATATTCTGTACATAGGAGCAGTATTATAGTAGTTATATTCTTGTACATAGGAGCAGTATTATAGTAGTTATATCTTGTACATAGGAGCAGTATTATAGTAGTTATATTCTTGTACATAGGAGCAGGACTTATAGTAGTTATATTCTTGTACATAGGAGCAGTATTTATAGTAGGTATATTTCTTGTACATAGGAGCAGTATTATAGTAGTTATATTACTGTATCATAGGGATGGCCGTATTATAGTAGTTATATTCTGTATATAGGAAGCAGTATTATAGTAGTTATATTCCTGTACATAGGAGCAGTATTTATAGCTCAGTTATATTCCTTGTACATAGGAGGCAGTATTATAGTAGTTATATTCTTGTACAGAGGAGCAGTATTATAGTAGTTATATTCTTTTACATAGGAGGCAGTATTATAGTAGTTCTAATTCTTGTACACTAGGAGGCAGTATTATAGTAGTTATATTCCTTGTACATAGGAGCAGTATTCTAGTAGGGTATATTCCTGTACATAGGAGGCAGTATTATAGGTACTACATAGGGAGTTATTATCTGTTATATCTGTATATAGGAGCAGTATTATAGTAGTTATATGCTTGGACATAGGAGCAGTATTATAGTTATATTCTTGTACATAGGAGCAGTATTATAGTAGTTATATTCTTGTACATAGGAGCAGTATTATAGTAGTTATATTCTTGTACATAGGAGCAGTATTATAGTAGTTATATTCTTGTACATAGGAGCAGTATTATAGTAGTTATATTCTTGTACATAGGAGCAGTATTATAGTAGTTATATTCTTGTACATAGGAGCAGTATTATAGTAGTTATATTCTTGTACATAGGAGCAGTATTATAGTAGTTATATTCTTGTACATAGGAGCAGTATTATAGTAGTTATATTCTTGTACATAGGAGCAGTATTATAGTAGTTATATTCTTGTACATAGGAGCAGTATTATAGTAGTTATATTCGTACATAGGAGCAGTATTATAGTTGTTATATTCTTGTACATAGGAGCAGTATTATAGTAGTTATATTCTTGTACATAGGAGCAGTATTATAGTAGTTATATTCTTGTACATAGGAGCAGTATATAGTAGTTATATTCTTGTACATAGGAGCAGTATTATAGTAGTTATATTCTTGTACATAGGAGCAGTATTATAGTAGTTATATTCTTGTACATAGGAGCAGTATTATAGTAGTTATATTCTTGTACATAGGAGCAGTATTATAGTAGTTATATTCTTGTACATAGGAGCAGTATTATAGTAGTTATATTCTTGTACATAGGAGCAGTATTATAGTAGTTATATTCTTGTACATAGGAGCAGTATTATAGTAGTTATATTCTTGTACATAGGAGCAGTATTATAGTAGTTATATTCTTGTACATAGGAGCAGTATTATAGTAGTTATATTCTTGTACATAGGAGCAGTATTATAGTAGTTATATTCTTGTACATAGGAGCAGTATTATAGTAGTTATATTCTTGTACATAGGAGCAGTATTAGTAGTTATATTCTTGTACATAGGAGCAGTATTATAGTAGTTATATTGTACATAGGAGCAGTATTATAGTAGTTATATTCTTGTACATAGGAGCAGTATTATAGTAGTTATATTCTTGTACATAGGAGCAGTATTATAGTAGTTATATTCTTGTACATAGGAGCAGTATTATAGTAGTTATATTCTTGTACATAGGAGCAGTATTATAGTAGTTATATTCTTGTACATAGGAGCAGTATTATAGTAGTTATATTCTTGTACATAGGAGCAGTATTATAGTAGTTATATTCTTGTACATAGGAGCAGTATTATAGTAGTTATATTCTTGTACATAGGAGCAGTATTATAGTAGTTATATTCTTGTACATAGGAGCAGTATTATAGTAGTTATATTCTTGTACATAGGAGCAGTATTATAGTAGTTATATTCTTGTACATAGGAGCAGTATTATAGTAGTTATATTCTTGTACATAGGAGCAGTATTATAGTAGTTATATTCTTGTACATAGGAGCAGTATTATAGTAGTTATATTCTTGTACATAGGAGCAGTATTATAGTAGTTATATTCTTGTACATAGGAGCAGTATTAGTAGTATATTCTTGTACATAGGAGCAGTATTATAGTAGTTATATTCTTGTACATAGGAGCAGTATTATAGTAGTTATATTCTTGTACATAGGAGCAGTATTATAGTAGTTATATTCTTGTACATAGGAGCAGTATTATAGTAGTTATATTCTTGTACATAGGAGCAGTATTAGTAGTTATATTCTTGTACATAGGAGCAGTATTATAGTAGTTATATTCTTGTACATAGGAGCAGTATTATAGTAGTTATATTCTTGTACATAGGAGCAGTATTATAGTAGTTATATTCTTGTACATAGGAGCAGTATTATAGTAGTTATATTCTTGTACATAGGAGCAGTATTATAGTAGTTATATTCTTGTACATAGGAGCAGTATTATAGTAGTTATATTCTTGTACAGGAGCAGTATTATAGTAGTTATATTCTTGTACATAGGAGCAGTATTATAGTAGTTATATTCTTGTACATAGGAGCAGTATTATAGTAGTTATATTCTTGTACATAGGAGCAGTATTATAGTAGTTATATTCTTGTACATAGGAGCAGTATTATAGTAGTTATATTCTTGTACATAGGAGCATTATTATAGTAGTTCTATTCTTGTACATAGAGCAGTATTATAGTAGTTATATTCCTTGTACCTAGGAGCGAGTATTATAGTAGTTATATTCTTGTACATAGGAGCCAGTATTATAGTAGTTCTATTCTTGTACATAGCAGCAGTATTATAGTAGTTCTATTCTTGTACATTGGAGGCAGTATTATAGTAGTTATTTCTTGTACATAGGAGCAGATTATAGTAGTTCTATTCTTGTACATAGGAGCAGTATTATAGTAGTTCTATTCTTGTACATTTGGACGGCAGTATTATAGTAGTTATATTCTTGTACATAGGAGCAGTATCTATAGTAGTTATATTCTTGTACATAGGAGCAGTATTATAGTAGTTATATTCTTGTACATAGGAGGCAGTATTATAGTAGTTCTATCCTGTACACTAGGAATAGTGTATAGTAGTTATATTCTTGTACATAGGAGCAGTATTATAGTAGTTATATTCTTGTACATAGGAGCAGTATTATAGTAGTTATATTCTTGTTACACAGGAGGCAGTGTTATAGTAGTTATATTCTTGTACAGAGGAGCAGTATTATAGTAGTTATATTCTGTACATAGGAGCAGTATTATAGCAGTTATATTCCTGTACATAGGGAGCAGTATTATAGTAGTTATATTCTTGTACATAGGAGCAGTATTATAGCAGTTATATTCTTGTACATAGGAGGTAGTATTATAGTAGTTATATTCTTGTACATAGGAGGCAGTATTATAGTAGTTATATCCCTGTACACAGGAGGCAGTGTTATAGTAGTTATATTCTTGTACATAGGAGCAGTATTATAGTAGTTATATTCTTGTACATAGGAGCAGTATTATAGTAGTTATATTCTTGTACACAGGAGGCAGTGTTATAGTAGTTATATTCTTGTACATAGGAGCAGTATTATAGTAGTTATATTCTTGTACATAGGAGCAGTATTATAGTAGTTATATTCTTGTACATAGGAGCAGTATTATAGCAGTTATATTCCTGTACATAGGGAGCAGTATTATAGTAGTTATATTCTTGTACATAGGAGCAGTATTATAGCAGTTATATTCTTGTACATAGGAGGTAGTATTATAGTAGTTATATTCTCGTACACAGGAGGCAGTGTTATTGTAGTTAGTGTTACTTACAGTAAAAGATCTCCTACATTCTACTTGCCTATATACATGTTGGTGTCTTCTTCTTCCCCTCTGCGTTTGAGATCGGTGTCTTTCTTTATAGGAGGTGGCGCATCTGGAACTTTTTTCCCTTTTCCTTTTGCAGGACCCTTTGCACTGGAAGGTTTAGCTTTAGGACTCTTTGTGGCCTTCTGTTTCAGTTTGTCTTCTGGCAGCTGAGGTAGAGCACAGAAATAGCAGTACAAGTAAATCTAACTAAATCTATCTTTATATGTATGGATCACTGCCCTCAGGATACAATATTTTCGACATACGATGTCCCAGACTCAGGTCCATCCAGTCAAGGTCACTTCCCTGGATTAGTTATCAGCTGTTCCTGACTGTAATATATAAGGACTTGTGTTATCTCTCTTAGTTATCTGCTTATTGTTCTTAAATCTTCATTTTCTCTTATTTTTGATGACATTTTGGGGCTTTGGAACCAATTACCCAACTTACAATGGTCCTCCTGGAACCCATTAATATTGTATCTTGAGGGACCAGTGTATAATCGTATCTATCTATCTAGATGGAGAAAGGCTCTAGTGTTGAGCCGAAACGTTGCGTCCTACATGAGTGAATAAGTCTTTTTTATTTTTTATATGTAAGAGTGCTGCCTTTTTGCTATTTTTGTCTATTTGGGCAATAGTCGCGTCCCATTGGGCTTGAACCTCCCTCTTTCGCCACCTTTTGTCTAGTGTGGCCCCTTGTCGGCTTTGTATCCATCCATCTCCAGGTTATAGCATGTTCTATCTGGAGTCATTTCTGCAGGTTCCTCTGCCTCGTGTCTGACATCTGGCCTCCTGTACATCGTCCTCTACGTCGTCCAGGCCCCTCCGGCCACCGCGGTTAATGTCACTCACCCTCCCTCACAATAACCAGGACTCAGCCGGTAGGTGGGAGCCTGGAGCACCTACTGTACCTAGAGGTGGTGGTGACCTCACCTTCTTCTCGGCCTCCCTCCTCTGCAGATCCTTCTGTTTGATGTTCAGGAACTGGAACTTGAGCAGCTTGGCCACCAGCGCAGGAGGTAACGTCTCCCCAGAGTCCAGTAAGGTCTTGGCAGCTTCTGTCACCTGTGGAGAAGACAGAGACGTTCTAGAATGTTCCGGGAGACACAGAGGGGAGCACAGCTCTGTAGCATAATCCGAGGGCGAACGCGAGCACTGGCACCCCTAGAACTAATCAGCACCCAAATCCTGAATACCAAGTGCAAAATCTGCATGTAACACGGAAGAGTCCTGCAAACACATCACATGACTTATCCTGAGACCCAGAGCTGCACTCACAGTTCAGCTGTTACATCACATCCTATACTGCATTCACTTCCAGGGCTGCACTCACAGTTCAGCTGTTACATCACATCCTATACTGCATTCACTTCCAGGGCTGCACTCACAGTTCAGCTGTTATATCACATCTTATACTGCATTCACCTCCAGGGCTGCACTCACAGTTCAGCTGTTATATCACATCTTATACTGCATTCACACCAGAGCTGCACTCACAATTCAGCTGTTATATCACATCTTATACTGCATTCACCTCCAGAGCTGCACTCACAGTTCAACTGTTACATCACATCCTATACTGTATTCACCTCCAGAGCTGCACTCACAATTCAGCTGTTATATCACATCTTATACTGCATTCACACCAGATCTGCACTCACAGTTCAGCTGTTACATCACATCCTATACTGTATTCACCTCCAGAGCTGCACTCACAATTCAGCTGTTATATCACATCTTATACTGCATTCACACCAGATCTGCACTCACAGTTCAGCTGTTACATCACATCCTATACTGTATTCACCTCCAGAGCTGCACTCACAATTCAGCTGTTATATCACATCTTATACTGCATTCACACCAGAGCTGCACTCACAGTTCAGCTGTTACATCACATCCAGAGCTACAGTACAATCACAATTCTGCTGCTATATCATATTATACTTCAGTCATATGCAGAGCTGCACTCATAATTCTGCTGTTAAATTAAGTTATACTCCATTCTCATCCAGAGCTGCACTTCACATCTGTAGTTACATCACATCCTTTGCTCTAGTCACATCCAGAGCTGTGGTAATTCTTTTCAAGGTTAACCGTGGAATCGGATTTTGTTGTCATGTGAGCTCCAATAATGCAGTGTTAAATGGACACCATTGTGACTGCAGCTCTGGCAGTGACTGGAGTACCAGACGTAATATACAGGTAGATTTAAGATGGGACATTGTGTAAAGATTCTGGGCCAAATTGGAAACTTCCTTTAAGAGAACATCTCCTGCTCTGGGCCCCCGACAAGTCTGGACCCCCACAGTCTCCTTCTTGGAGGCCATCTTGCTGATTTCAGTGGGGTCCAGTTTTCCTCCTGATCCCTTTGTCTGCCCTGTAGATTAGTGACATCAGGGGTGGCTGACACTTGGGGCCACAGGCTTGGTCAGATGGGGTGGCTGACACTTGGGGCCACAGGCTTGGTCAGATGGGGTGGCTGACACTTGGGGCCACAGGCTTGGTCAGATGATGTGAGGTTGTCACCGGTGGGAGCCTGCGCCTAAGGGGGAGCAACAATTCTGGGCTATAAAGAGGCCAATTAAGCCTTCAGCCGCTCCAGCAGCCGTGGCAGCCTGCGCTCCGACGTCCCGGCCTAATTGGGGTGAAATCAGGGTATTGAGTTTCCTGAGGGCGATGACAGAAGTGGGAACACACAGCTGGGTGCAGCAGATGTGGCACGGCAGACCCCCCATTTATGTCTATTGCACTTTTATGGCTGGGGGTTTTACAGCTTGTTTCCACCACATTTCGTACAACATCTGGACCTTCTCCTCTGAGCCCCCAAACCACTGCCAAATAATAAAGTAACCCCAAACTGCCCCATAAAATCTGCTGCTGACTGCGGGGGGCTGTGAACACAGCTGTAATCTCTTCTGAAGACCCTGCGCTTCTCCTCCTGGGACCCCTGTGTTGTCCTCCTAACACCCCCGCTATTCTCCTCCTAACACCCCCGCCATTCTCCTCCCAAGACTCCCGCTATTCTCCTCCTAACACCCCCGCCATTCTCCTCCTAACACCCCGCCATTCTCCTCCTAACACCCCCGCCATTCTCCTCCTAACACCCCCGCCATTCTCCTCCTAACACCCCCGCCATTCCCCTCCTAACACCCCCGCCATTCTCCTCCTAACACCCTCGTTATTCTGCTCCTAACAAACCCACTATTCTCCTCCCAACACCCCCCGCTATTCTCCTCCTAACACCCTAGCCATTCTCCTCCCAACACCCCCGCCATTCTCCTCCCAACACCCCCGCCATTCTCCTCCCAACACCCCCGCTATTCTCCTCCCAACACCCCCCCTATTCTCTTCCCAACACCCCCGCTATTCTCCTCCCAACACCCCCGCTATTCTCCTCCCAACACCCCCCGCTATTCTCCTCCCAACACCCCCGCTATTCTCCTCCCAACACCCCCGCTATTCTCCTCCCAACACCCCCCGCTATTCTCCTCCCAACACCCCCGCCATTCTCCTCCCAACACCCCAGCCAGTCTCCTCCCAACACTCCCACCATTCTCCTCCCAACACTCCCACCATTCTCCTCCCAACACCTCCCGCCATTCTCCTCCTAAGACTCCCGCCATTCTCCTCCCAACACTCCCGCCATTCTCCTCCCAACACTCCCGCCATTCTCCTCCTAAGACTCCCGCCATTCTCCTCCCAACACTCCCGCCATTCTCCTCTTAAGACTCCCACCATTCTCCTCCTAACCCTCCCACCATTCTCCTTCTAACACCCCCGCCATTCCCCTCCTAACCCTCCCGCCATTCTCCTCCTAACACCCCCGCCATTCTCCTCCTAACACCCCCCCGCTATTCTCCTCCCAACACTCCCGCCATTCTCCTTCTAACACCCCCGCCATTCCTCCTCCTAACACCCCCGCCATTCTCCTCCTAACACCCCCGCCATTCTCCTTCTAACACCCCCGCCATTCTCCTCCTAACACCCCCCGCCATTCTCCTTCTAACACCCCCGCCATTCTCCTCCTAACACCCCCGCCATTCTCCTGCTAACACCCCCGCCATTCTCCTCCTAACACCCTCGTTGTTCTCTTCCCAACACCCCCGCTATTCTCCTCCTAACACCCCCGCCATTCTCCTCCTAACACTCCCACCATTCTCCTCCAAACACTCCCGCCATTCTCCTCCTAACACCCTCGTTGTTCTCTTCCCAACACCCCCGCTATTCTCCTCCTAACACCCCCGCCATTCTCCTCCTAACACTCCCGCCATTCTCCTCCAAACACTCCCGCCATTCTCCTCCTAACACCCCCGCCATTCTCCTCCTAACACCCCGCCATTCTCCTCCTAACACCCCCCGCCATTCCCCTCCTAACACCCCCGCCATTCCCCTCCTAACACCCCGCCATTCCCCTCCTAACACCCCCGCCATTCCCCTCCTAACACCCCCGCCATTCCCCTCCTAACATCCCCGCCATTCTCCTCCTAACACTCCCGCCATTCTCCTCCTAACACCCCCGCCATTCTCCTCCTAACACCCCCGCCATTCTCCTCCTAACACCCCCGCCATTCTCCTCCTAACACCCCCGCCATTCTCCTCCTAACACCCTCGTTATTCTCCTCCTAACACCCCCGCCATTCTCCTCCTAACACTCCCGCCATTCTCCTCCTAACACTCCCGCCATTTTCCTCCTAACACTCCCGCCATTCTCCTCCTAATACTCCGCTATCTTTCTTGCCTTTCATACTCTTGAGCATTTGCATTATTTGTAACCGGAGGATGAATGAGGTGATGGGAACTTTCTGACAGCCCCCCACTCTGCGCCCCCTCTTCCCTTTCTTGCAGCAATTAGGCCCTTTCTCCATGTGGTGTCAATTTCTGCTGGGAGCGCGCACTCTGTGTGGATCTGAGCTCGCTGCGCCGCGCTTTTATTTCAGTGGTTTTGAAGGCGCAATCAAACTGCATTCTGAGATTCTGAGGTCATTTCTGGAGAGCAGAAGCCAAGTGAGCAGCTGTGATAGGAAGGAGAAGCCCGGACATGAGGCAGTAAATCTGGTGGGCACCGGACATGTGGCAGTAAATCTGGTGGGCACCGGACATGTGGCAGTAAATCTGGTGGGCACCGGACATGTGGCAGTAAATCTGGTGGGCACCGGACATGTGGCAGTAAATCTGGTGGGCACCAGACATGTGTCAGTAAATCTGGTGGGCACCAGACATGTGGCAGTGAGGGCCTGATCCACTGCCATACACTGTAAATCTGGTGGGCACCGGACATGTGGCAGTAAATCTGGTGGGCACCGGACATGTGGCAGTAAATCTGGTGGGCACCAGACATGTGGCAGTAAATCTGGTGGGCACCGGACATGTGACAGTAAATCTGGTGGGCACCGGACATGTGGCAGTAAATCTGGTGGGCACCGGACATGTGGCAGTAAATCTGGTGGGCACCGGACATGTGGCAGTAAATCTGGTGGGCACCGGACATGAGGCAGTGAGGGCCTGATCCACTGCCATACACTGTAAATCTGGTGGGCACCGGACATGTGGCAGTAAATCTGGTGGGCACCGGACATGTGGCAGTAAATTTGGTGGGCACCGGACATGTGGCAGTAAATCTGGTGGGCACCGGACATGTGGCAGTAAATCTGGTGGGCACCGGACATGAGGCAGTGAGGGCCTGATCCACTGCCATACACTGTAAATCTGGTGGGCACCGGACATGTGGCAGTAAATCTGGTGGGCACTGGACATGGGGCTGTAAGGGTCTCGTGTGCATGTAGCCTTACTTTCAGTCATGGATCAGCAAAAACGCTTCCGTCACGATAATACAACCGTCTGCATCCGTTATGAACATCTCTAATACCATTGTAAGTCAATGGGGGACGGATCCGTTTTCTTGTGGGTCAGAGAAAACGTCTTGCTCCACATCCCAGGACGCACTCAGAAACGCTGCTTGCAACTCTTTTGTGTGCGTCATGGGAACGCAATGAAACGGAACAGAATGCATTCTGGCTCACACCGGTACGATGGATCTCAATGGCGGAAGGGGAAAGTGCAGGTGTGAAAGTAGCCTAAATCTGGTTGGCACCGGAAATGTGGCAGTAAGGCCCTGGTCCACAGACGTACACTGTAAATATGGTGGACAACAGACACGTGGCAGCAAGGGCCTGGTCCACAGACGTATACTGTAAATATGGTGGACACCAGACACGTGGCAGCAAGCGCCTGGTCCACAGACGTACACTGTAAATATGGTGGACACCAGACACGTGGCAGCAAGGGCCTGGTCCACAGACATACACTGTAAATATGGTGGACAAGAGACACGTGGCAGCAAGGCCCTGGTCCACAGACGTACACTGTAAATATGGTGGACAACAGACACGTGGCAGCAAGGCCCTGGTCCACAGACGTACACTGTAAATATGGTGGACAACAGACACGTGGCAGCAAGGGCCTGGTCCACAGACGTACACTGTAAATATGGTGGACAACAGACACGTGGCAGCAAGGGCCTGGTCCACAGACGTATACTGTAAATATGGTGGACAACAGACACGTGGCAGCAAGGGCCTGGTCCACAGACGTATACTGTAAATATGGTGGACACCAGACACGTGGCAGCAAGGGCCTGGTCCACAGACGTACACTGTAAATATGGTGGACACCAGACACGTGGCAGCAAGGCCTTCATCCACAGACGTACACTGTAAATATGGTGGACACCAGACACGTGGCGGCAAGGGCCTGGTCCACAGACGTACACTGTAAACATGGTGGACACCAGACACGTGGCAGCAAGGGCCTGGTCCACAGACGTACACTGTAAATATGGTGGACACCAGACACGTGGCAGCAATGGCCTTGTCCACAGACGTACACTGTAAATATGGTGGACACCAGACACGTGGTAGCAAGGGCCTGGTCTACAGACGTACACTGTAAATATGGTGGACACCAGACACATGGCAGCAAGGGCCTGGTCCACAGATGTACACTGTAAATATGGTGGACACCAGACACGTGGCAGTAAGAGTCTGATACTCAGCCATATACTGTATATCTGGTGGACACCAGACACGTGGCAGCAAGGGCCTGGTCCTCCGTTATACAGTGTAAATCTAGTGGGCACTGGATGTCTCTTATCTGGTGATCAGCATGTCCAATGCAGGTATCAGCAGTGCGGTTTCAAAGTTTGCGAACCCTTGGAAGTTTCTATAGTTCTGCATAAATCTGATCTAAAACTACTTCAGATTTTCAGACAAGTCTTAAAAGCAGACAAAGAACCAAATCGTGGCAAAAGTATGTGCACCATTAGGATTAGCATTGGGGTGACAATCAGGTGTGAGCAGGCAACATGTTTGATATGAGAAACAGGGATCTATCAAAGTCTAATCTTCACATCTTTGTGAAGGTGTATAATAGCAGGAACATATGAGATTCCTGAGGACCTCAGAAGAAGAGTTGTTGATGCTCATCAGTCTGGAAAAGGTGAGAAAACCATCTCTAACCCTGGGTTCACACCTGAGCGTTCTGAAACGAGCGCTCTGTATGCGCGATTGTACCGGCGTTTACAATCGCGCATACAGAGACAAGCGAACGCCCATTGTCACGCGTTCCCGAAAGTCTATGTACGGGAACGCGCGACAAACGCCCCAAAAAAAGCTCAAGAACTTGTTTGAGCGTCGGGCGTTTTACAGCGCGATCGTACGCGCTGTAAAATGCCCAAGTGAGAACCATTCCCATAGGGAAGCATTGGTTTCTCCTTGTTGAGCGTTTTACAGCGCGTAGGAACGCGCTGTAAAACGCTCAGGTGTGAACCCAGGGTAAGGCCCCTTTCACACGGGCTAGTATTCCGCGCGGATGCGATGAGTGAGTTGAACGCATTGCACCCGCACTGAATCCTGACCCATTCATTTCTATGGGGCTGTTCACATGAGCGGTGATTTTCACGCATCACTTATGCGTTGCGTGAAAATCGCAGCATGTTCTATATTCTGCGTTTTTCACGTAACGCAGGCCCCTTAGAAATGAATAGGGTTGCGTGAAAATCGCAAGCATCCACAAGCAAGTGCGGATGCGGTGCGATTTTCACGCATGGGTTCTAGGTGACAGTCTATTTACTGTATTATTTTCCCTTATAACATGGTTATAAGGGAAAATAATAGCATTCTGAATACAGAATGCATAGTACAAAAGCGCTGGAGGGGTTAAAAAATAAATAAAAAAGTTAACTCACCTTCTCCTCTTAATCACGTAGTTCCCGGTCTGTTCTTTAGCTGTGGGCTAAAGGACCTGTGGTGATGTCAGATCACATGCTCCATCACCATGGTGATGGACCATGTGATTGGAGCATGTGATCTGACATCACCACAGGTCCTTTAGCCCACAGCTAAAGAAGAGACGACCGGGAACTACGTGATCAAGAGGAGAAGGTGAGTTAACTTTTTTATTTTTTTTAACCCCTCCAGCGCTATTATACTATGCAGTCTGTATTCAGAATGCTATTATTTTCCCTTATAACCATGTTATAAGGGAAAATAATACAATCTTCAGAACATCAATCCCAAGCCCGAACTTCTGTGAAGAAGTTCGGGTTTGGGTACCAAACATGCGCGATTTTTCTCATGCGAGTGCAAAACGCATTACAATGTTTTGCACTCGCGCAGAAAAATCGCGCATTTTCCCGCAACGCACCCGGCTCTTATCCGGGCCAAAAATATGACGCCCGTGTGAAAGAGGCCTAAAGAGTCTGGACTCAAACAAGCCACACACAGACAGATTGTGTACAAAAGAAGTAAATTAAAGACCATTATTACCCTCCTCAGGAGTGGACGACCAACAGAGATCATGCCAAGAGCAAGGTGTGTGACAGTCTGCAAGGTCACCAAAGAACCCAAGTAACCTCTAAGTCACTAAAGGCCTTTCTTACATTTGCTAATAGTAATGTTCACGACTCCACCGCCAGGAGGATATTAGACAATAGTAATGTTCAGGACTCCACCGCCAGGAGGATATTAGACAATAGTAATGTTCACGACTCCACCGCCAGGAGGATATTAGACAATAGTGGTGTTCAGGACTCCACCGCCAGGAGGATATTAGACAATAGTAGTGTTCACGACTCCACCGCCAGGAGGATATTAGACAATAGTGGTGTTCACGACTCCACCGCCAGGAGGATATTAGACAATAGTGGTGTTCACGACTCCACCGCCAGGAGGATATTAGACAATAGTGGTGTTCACGACTCCACCGCCAGGAGGATATTAGACAATAGGGGTGTTCACGACTCCACCGCCAGGAGGATATTAGACAATAGTGGTGTTCACGACTCCACCGCCAGGAGGATATTAGACAATAGTGGTGTTCACGACTCCACCGCCAGGAGGATATTAGACAATAGTGGTGTTCACGACTCCACCGCCAGGAGGATATTAGACAATAGTAATGTTCAGGACTCCACCGCCAGGAGGATATTAGACAATAGTGGTGTTCACGACTCCACCACCAGGAGGATATTAGACAATAGTGGTGTTCACGACTCCACCGCCAGGAGGATATTAGACAATAGGGGTTTTCACGACTCCACCGCCAGGAGGATATTAGACAATAGTGGTGTTCACGACTCCACCGCCAGGAGGATATTAGACAATAGTGGTGTTCACGACTCCACCGCCAGGAGGATATTAGACAATAGTGGTGTTCACGACTCCACCGCCAGGAGGATATTAGACAATAGTAGTGTTCACGACTCCACCGCCAGGAGGATATTAGACAATAGTGGTGTTCACGACTCCACCGCCAGGAGGATATTAGACAATAGTGGTGTTCACGACTCCACCGCCAGGAGGATATTAGACAATAGGGGTGTTCACGACTCCACCGCCAGGAGGATATTAGACAATAGTGGTGTTCACGACTCCACCGCCAGGAGGATATTAGACAATAGTGGTGTTCACGACTCCACCGCCAGGAGGATATTAGACAATAGTGGTGTTCACGACTCCACCGCCAGGAGGATATTAGACAATAGTGGTGTTCACGACTCCACCGCCAGGAGGATATTAGACAATAGTGGTGTTCACGACTCCACCGCCAGGAGGATATTAGACAATAGGGGTGTTCACGACTCCACCGCCAGGAGGATATTAGACAATAGTGGTGTTCACGACTCCACCGCCAGGAGGATATTAGACAAGTGTGTTCACGACTCCACCGCCAGGAGGATATTATAGTGTGTTCACGACTCCACCGCCAGGAGGATATTAAACAATAGTGGTGTTCACGACTCCACCGCCAGGAGGATATTAGACAATAGTGGTGTTCACGACTCCACCGCCAGGAGGATATTAGACAATAGTGGTGTTCACGACTCCACCGCCAGGAGGATATTAGACAATAGTGGTGTTCACGACTCCACCGCCAGGAGGATATTAGACAATAGTGGTGTTCACGACTCCACCGCCAGGAGGATATTAGACAATAGTGGTGTTCACGACTCCACCGCCAGGAGGATATTAGACAATAGTGGTGTGCACGACTCCACCGCCAGGAGGATATTAGACAATAGTGGTGTGCACGACTCCACCGCCAGGAGGATATTAGACAATAGTAATGTTCACGACTCCACCGCCAGGAGGATATTAGACAATAGTAATGTTCACGACTCCACCGCCAGGAGGATATTAGACAATAGTGGTGTTCACGACTCCACCGCCAGGAGGATATTAGACAATAGTGGTGTTCACGACTCCACCGCCAGGAGGATATTAGACAATAGTGGTGTTCACGACTCCACCGCCAGGAGGATATTAGACAATAGTGGTGTGCACGGCAGGTCTGCAAGGAGAAAGCAGCTGCTTGTCTGCAGTCTGGAAAATCACCTGGACAAGCCAGAAGAACGTTCTGTGGACGGGTGAGACCAGAACTGTTTGGTGTATATGAAAAGTGTAATGTTTGGAGAAAGAAAACCCTGCATCCGGCATAAAAGCCTCATCCCATCTGTGACACGCGGTGCCGGCGGGACCATGGTTTGGAGCGGTTCTGCTGCATCTGGGCCCGGGCGGCTGGTCATCACTGATAGAACAATGAAATCCGAAATATACCAGCAAAGTCGTAAAGGGGTTTTCAGAGTTCTGATGACCTACCCTATGGATCAGTATCTTAGTGGCGGGGGTTGGACACCTGGGACCTCCGCCGTTCAAGTCAATGTGGCTGATCTCCAATACCGAGCACTGCCCTATATGATGAGGACACGTCTCTACCAATGAATGGTTAAAGAAGAAGGGAAAGTTCTGGAAAATCTGAATCACCGTCCTGACCAGATAGGTTGTGGAAGGACCTGAAGTTCATGGAGGAAACCAGCAACATAGCAGTGCTGAAGCTGTTCTGTATGAAGAACAGGTCAGAAACTCCTCCATGCCGCGGGGCCGGAAACAAGGGGTCACAGCGAGGGTTCACATACTTTTGCCTCTGACAGAAGCGTGATATTGGAGCATTTCCCTCATGAAATTAAATGACCAGGTCGAATATTTCTGACTCTGATTTGGTTCTTTATTACGTTTTAGGACTAGTACGAAAATCTGATGGAGTTTTAGGTCAACTTTATGCAGAACTATAGAAAACTTTCAAGCCTGAGGTGCAGCACCCCCTATGAGACGGCAGACACCGGGGGAAGGGCGGACGCTGGGGCTGGGGATTGTCTGGACCACAGTTTGGTAACCACTCATTGCCATCGGGGAAACCCCTTATCATGGATTACAAACGGCTCATTGACTAATTCAGCTCTGCTACACCTGCAGCTGGAGCCAGGGTCTCTGTACAGCAGAGTCCAGATGGTCCTATGGCCGCGTATGACTCCAACTCCAGGAATGATCAAAAATTGCTCCAGGAGAGAAGAACCAAAACCTAAGGTGCTGCTCTCCTCCGCCTGAGACACAATGAGTTAATGAGGAAACCATAAGAAGGATTATCCTGCACCTGTACCTCCTCTTTATACCTCAGATTATCCTGCACCTGTACCTCTTCTTATACCTCAGATTATCCTGCACCTGTACCTCTTATACCTGAGATTACCCTGCACCTGTACCTCTTATACCTGAGATTATCCTGCACCTGTACCTCCTCTTTATACCTCAGATTATCCTGCACCTGTACCTCTTATTATACCTCAGATTACCCTGAACCTGTACCTCTTCTTATACCTCAGATTATCCTGCACCTGTACCTCTTATACCTGAGATTACCCTGAACCTGTACCTCTTCTTATACCTGAGATTATCCTGCACCTGTACCTCTTATACCTCAGATTATCCTGTACCTCCTCTTATACCTGAGATTACCCTGCACCTGTACCTCTTATACCTCAGATTATCCTGTACCTGTACCTCTTATACCTCAGATTACCCTGAACCTGTACCTCTTCTTAAACCTGAGATTACCCTGCACCTGTACCTCTTCTTAAACCTGAGATTACCCTGCATCTGTACCTCTTATACCTGAGATTATTCTGCACCTGTACCTCTTCTTATACCTGAGATTACCCTGCACCTGTACCTCTTATACCTGAGATTACCCTGCACCTGTACCTCTTCTTAAACCTGAGATTACCCTGCATCTGTACCTCTTATACCTGAGATTATTCTGCACCTGTACCTCTTCTTATACCTGAGATTACCCTGCACCTGTACCTCTTATACCTGAGATTACCCTGCACCTGTACCTCTTCTTATACCTGAGATTATCCTGCACCTGTACCTCCTCTTATACCTCAGATTATCCTGCACCTGTACCTCTTATACCTCAGATTATCCTGCACTGGTACCTCTTCTTATACCTGAGATTACCCTGCACCTGTACCTCTTATACCTCAGATTATCCTGTACCTCCTCTTATACCTGAGATTACCCTGCACCTGTACCTCTTCTTATACCTGAGATTATCCTGCACCTGTACCTCTTATACCTCAGATTACCCTGAACCTGTACCTCTTCTTAAACCTGAGATTACCCTGCACCTGTACCTCTTCTTAAACCTGAGATTACCCTGCATCTGTACCTCTTATACCTGAGATTACCCTGCACCTGTACCTCTTCTTAAACCTGAGATTACCCTGCATCTGTACCTCTTATACCTGAGATTATTCTGCACCTGTACCTCTTCTTATACCTGAGATTACCCTGCACCTGTACCTCTTATACCTGAGATTACCCTGCACCTGTACCTCTTCTTAAACCTGAGATTACCCTGCATCTGTACCTCTTATACCTGAGATTATTCTGCACCTGTACCTCTTCTTATACCTGAGATTACCCTGCACCTGTACCTCTTATACCTGAGATTACCCTGCACCTGTACCTCTTCTTATACCTGAGATTATCCTGCACCTGTACCTCCTCTTATACCTCAGATTATCCTGCACCTGTACCTCTTATACCTCAGATTATCCTGCACTGGTACCTCTTCTTATACCTGAGATTACCCTGCACCTGTACCTCTTATACCTCAGATTATCCTGTACCTCCTCTTATACCTGAGATTACCCTGCACCTGTACCTCTTCTTATACCTCAGATTATCCTGCACCTGTACCTCTTATACCTCAGATTACCCTGAACCTGTACCTCTTCTTAAACCTGAGATTACCCTGCACCTGTACCTCTTCTTAAACCTGAGATTACCCTGCATCTGTACCTCTTATACCTGAGATTACCCTGCACCTGTACCTCTTCTTAAACCTGAGATTACCCTGCATCTGTACCTCTTATACCTGAGATTATTCTGCACCTGTACCTCTTCTTATGGCCTCATGCACACGAACGTATTTTTTAACGTCCCGCAAAACGTGGTTCCGTTGTACCGTGATCCGTGCCCGTTTTTTCGTCCGTGGGTCTGCCGTGATTTTTGGAGGATCCACGGACATGAAAGATGAAAAAAAAATCTAAGTCAAGTTTGCCATTGAAATGATAGGAAAAAACGGACACGGATCACGGACACGGATCACGGACACGGATGACAATCTTGTGTGCATCCGTGATTTTCACGGACCCATTAACTTGAATGGGCCCGTGAACCGTTGGCCGTGAAAAAAATAGGACAGGTTATATTTTTTTCACGGCCTCGAAACACGGGTCACGGGCGCGGTGTAAAAACGGTGCACAAGCCGAGTTTTCTACGGCCCCATTGAAAGTCAATGGAGCCGCAGAAAAAAAACGGAAAACGGCACAACGGCCACGGGTGCACACAACGGTCGTGTGAATGAGGCCTATACCTGAGAGTACCCTGCACCTGTACCTCTTATACCTGAGATTACCCTGCACCTGTACCTCTTCTTATACCTGAGATTATCCTGCACCTGTACCTCCTCTTATACCTCAGATTATCCTGCACCTGTACCTCTTATACCTCAGATTATCCTGCACTGGTACCTCTTCTTATACCTGAGATTACCCTGCACCTGTACCTCTTATACCTCAGATTATCCTGCACCTGTACCTCTTCTTATATCTGAGATTATCCTGCACCTGTACCTCTTCTTATACCTGAGATTAGCCTGCACCTGTACCTCCTCTTATACCTGAGATTATCCTGCACCTGTACCTCTTCTTATACCTGAGATTATCCTGCACCTGTACCTCCCTTTATACCTGAGATTATCTCGGACCAGTACCTCTTCTTATACCTCAGATTATCCTGCACCTGTACCTCCTAAACCTGAGATTATCCTGCACCTGTACCTCTTCTTATACCTGAGATTATCCTGCACCTGTACCTCTTATACCTGAGACAATCCTGCACCTGTACCTCTTCTTATACCTGAGATTATCCTGCACCTGTACCTCTTATACCTGAGATTATCCTGCACCTGTACCTATTATACCTGAGATTATCCTGCACCTGTACCTCTTAAACCTGAGATTATCCTGCACCTGTACCTCTTATACCTGAGATTATCCTGGACTGGTACCTCTTCTTATGCCTGAGATTACCCTGAACCTGTACCTCTTATACCTCAGATTATCCTGTACCTCCTCTTATACCTGAGATTACCCTGCACCTGTACCTCTTCTTATACCTGAGATTATCCTGCACCTGTACCTCTTAAACCTGAGATTATCCTGCACCTGTACCTCTTATACCTGAGATTATCCTGCACCTGTACCTCCTCTTATACCTGAGATTATCCTGCACCTGTACCTCTTATACCTGAGATTATCCTGCACCTGTACCTCTTCTTATACCTGAGATTATCCTGCACCTGTACCTCTTCTTATACCTTAGATTATCCTGCACCTGTACCTCTTCTTATACCTGAGATTATCCTGCACCTGTACCTCTTCTTATTCCTGAGATTATTCTGCACCTGTACCTCTTATTATACCTGAGATTACCCTGCACCTGTACCTCTTATACCTGAGATTATCCCGCACCTGTACCTCTTCTTATACCTGAGATTATCCTGCACCTGTACCTCTTCTTATACCTGAGATTACCCTGCACCTGTACCTCCTCTTATACCTCAGATTATCCTGTACCTCTTCTTATACCTGAGATTATCCTGCACCTGTACCTCTTCTTATACCTGAGATTATCCTGCACCTGTACCTCCTCTTATACCTGAGATTATCCTGCACCTGTACCTCCTCTTATACCTCAGATTACCCTGCACCTGTACCTCTTCTTATTCCTGAGATTACCCTGCACCTGTACCTCTTCTTATACCTGAGATTATCCTGCACCTGTACCTCTTATATCTGAAATTATCCTGCACCTGTACCTCTTCTTATTCCTAAGATTACCCTGCACCTGTACCTCCTCTTATACCTGAGATTATCCTGCACCTGTACCTCTTCTTATACCTGAGATTATCCTGCACCTGTACCTCTTCTTATACCTGAGATTATCCTGCACCTGTACCTCTTCTTATACCTGAGATTATCCTGCACCTGTACCTCTTCTTATACCTGAGATTACCCTGCACCTGTACCTCCTCTTATACCTGAGATTATCCTGCACCTGTACCTCTTATTATACCTGAGATTATCCTGCACCTGTACCTCCTCTTATACCTGAGATTATCCTGCACCTGTACCTCTTATTATACCTGAGATTATCCTGCACCTGTACCTTCTCTTATACCTGAGATTTCCTGCACCTGTACCTCCTCTTATACCTCAGATTATCCTGCACCTGTACCTCTTCTTATACCTGAGATTACCCTGCACCTGTACCTCTTCTTATTCCTGAGATTATCCTGCACCTGTACCTCTTATTATACCTCAGATTATCCTGCACCTGTACCTCCTCTTATACCTCAGATTACCCTGCACCTGTACCTCTTCTTATGAAAGAGGGTGGTTGAGCGGCACTCCTGGTAATGGAAGGCGGTGCTCAGTGGTAAGGTGCATATAATTAATATTGAAGAACCACGGCACTCTATAGCTATATTTTGTTTACTTCTTTTATTTCATTTCATTTCATTGTATATATTTTTTTGTAAATATTGTAAATATTTTCATATATCCATCCAAAATTAGTACATCACTGGCCAACGTTTCGGTCTATTTTTCAGACCTTGTTCACGGCCTAATATATAAACAAGTAAATATTGTAAATCATATACATCAAGAAAATAGTTATTTGTCATATAATAAACTTTTGACAAAATGATGGTAGTATTGCTGATATCGGCAAGAAAATTGTCATGTAGGGGAAAATATACAAAGTGCACAGAAGTCATATAGACACATGTATAAATACAGGTATAATCAAGTAATCCACCAAATAGATTGGAGGGTAGGTCACAAGCTGATAATAATAATATACAACGAGATGTTGTGATAAGAAAATATGAAAATATATATCCAGATGGCGGTAATGGGATATGGGGTATCTGTGGAAACCAAATGATATAAAGATTAGGTGGAGACCAGACTCGTAGTATTCTTTAAGACCACTGGAGTAACAAACATAAATATAACAAGTATGGCAAGAAGCTGACAGCATGCCTAATTGAGATAATAGCCATAAGTATTGACAGGATCGCAAGTCATAGGAGCGCACATACCTTAGTCTGTATAGTAAGAAGTCTGGGATGGTGTGGGGAGACTAGTATTCTATGCGCTGTATATAGGTAGCGGGGAGCGTGGGGAGGCGTGTCTGGCGCCAGTTTACTGGCGTCATAGATATGCGCAGTGTCGTCTCCCGATGATAATGTGGAGAGACGTGTGTAACCTGCGCGGGCGACTAATGCGCCGGCGCATGCGCAGTTGCGCATACCGGTCTCGTGAGGGAACTGGCAGAACGTAGGCAAAGTAGCGCATGCGCACTAGTAATCTCGATCCTGGTTGAAGGAATTTAAAGAATTTAAACAGCACAGGGGACAGGCGGTCAGCATTTAGCATACAGGAATATTTATATTAGTCTATCATCGTTAGGAGTAAGAATGTCAGATAAAACTAAGATGATAATAAATCTAAGGTAATAAGTATGACACAATCTATTTCTTCTATATATATATATATCTCTATAATACTCTATAATATTATGGTATACTAAGGCAGTGGCATGATACTACCTGTAAAATAGTGGTCACTTCACCTGTGAAAAATAGAGAGGGGGGAGGGGGAGGAAAAGGAATTAATATCTAGAGACATATTATATAATAATCTTACGTATATAATGTACAATATACAGTATCTTCGATAATGAGTTAAAATTGAATACTGGTAGTCATATATATCCGTGTGTTAGAGAGAATATAGGCACATTTAGAAAGATTTTTGGAGCACATAGAAAGGTTAGGAAATACAGAAATCAAAGTCTCTATTCAACCCACGGGGTGCCAGGGTGTTCAATTCGAAGATCCAATAAGCTTCGCGTTGTTTTAATCGTGCTATCCTATTTCCTCCGCGTCTCGCCGATCCTACTTGTTCAAGAATTTGATATTGTAGTTGATTAATCTGATGATTGGCAGAGATGAAATGGTGTGGTACTGGTAATTCGGTTCTATGACAACGAATGTCCGATTTGTGCTTCGAGATACGATCCCGTACGCATTGGGTGGTTTCACCCACATATGCCAGTCCGCAGGGACACCGAATTAAGTAAACAACATATGAGGTTGCGCATGTGTAAAAACCTTTTGGGTGGTATATTTTGCCTGAATGGGGATGAATAATCCTATTACCTCGAATAACATTATTGCATTGAGTACAATTAAGGCATGGATAGGTTCCTGTTTTAGAAGGAGCCAACGTAGTTTGTCTTAAGGAGGGTTTTAGAGGACCAATATCTGCTTTTACTAGTTTATCTCTCAGGTTTTGGGGTCTTTTATAACACATGCGGACTGGAGATTGGAATTCTGGAATGTCTGGATATGATTGGGTGAGAATTGGCCAATGTTTTTTTATAATTGTTTGGATTTTGGGCATGATGGGATGATATGTCACTACTAGCGGGAGACGGGGAGATGATGGGGTGGTATTAGAAGAGGAATTCGAGCGTGTAGGAAGAGTCTGTTCCCGTGTAAGTAATGCCAGTGGATACCCTCTGTCCTGAAATTTTTGTGACATTTCTTCTAATCTTTGTTTACAAAGTGTAGGGTCCTTAACTATTCTGGATACTCTTTGGAACTGTGATCGAGGTAGGGAATGTTTAGTGGTACGAGGATGACAACTTGAATAGTGAAGGAGAGTGTTCCTGTCGGTCGGTTTACGGTATAAGTCTGTAGTCAATGTGCCATGGGATGTTTTAATGACAATCGTGTCTAGAAAACTGATAGATTGTAGATCGGTATGTGCTGTAAATTGTAGGTCAGGGTCAATACTGTTGATGTATGATAGGAAGGTAGAAAATGTAGTATGGTCGCCTCTCCATATACAGAATATATCGTCGATATATCGGTGCCATGATGTTGCATGTGACTGGAATAGGTCATTGGGATAAACCCAATTATCCTCAAAGTGTGCCATAAAGGCATTAGCGTAGGGTGGCGCCACATGTGCACCCATTGCAGTCCCCTTCCTCTGAATGTAAAAATTGTCACCGAACATGAAAAAGTTGTGTTGGAGGACGAATTTTAATAGATCAATACAAAAGCTCTGTGCTAATGGAGAGAGTTCAGATGTTCTCAATAGTATTGTGACCGCTTCAATTCCTTTGTCATGTGAGATTGAAGTGTATAGACTATTTACATCTAATGTCACAAGTAAACTGTCTGGGGGTAGGTCGTGAAGGTTAGTAATGATAGATAGGAACTGTGATGTATCTAATAGAAATGATCGCGTTTGTTTAATAAGTGGGGTAAGTATTTTCTCTAGGAACTTGGATAGTGGTGAAAGTAGGGAGTCAGTGGAGGCTACTATTGGTCTACCTGGTGGATGTGTGAGATTTTTATGAATTTTCGGTAGAATGTAAAAAACTGGAAGAATCGGATTGTTATTCAGAAGGAAGGTATGTGTGGGTTTATCAATAGTATTGAGTTGTAGGTGGTGGTCTAGAAATGTCGTGATATCCTTAGTCAGTTGAAAAGTGGGGTTGTATTGGACTTGCTCGTAGGTGGTGGTATCAGATAGTTGTTTTTGTATTTCTTGGATATAGAATGAGGTATCCATTATAACTATCGCACCTCCTTTGTCAGCTGGTTTAATAGTAATGGTTTTGTCTGACTGTAGGGTATTGAGAGCAATATGTTCTTCACTTTTGAGATTAGTCGTGACATGTAAATTACCATTTTTAAGAGCGGCAGTACTATTTTTAATATCACGGTTTATAAGGTCGATATATGCTTCAACACCATGATATGTTTTGGGGGGCATATAATTGCTTTTGTTTTTAAGGCCCATTGTCTTAATAGATAGAGGAGTTGGTGGTGTAACTGTTAATGGCGTGGTGATCTGTTGTGCAAAGTGTGTCTTGAGTCGGAGGGTTCTGTAGAAACTATTAAGTTCCTGTTCCAGAGAAAAAAGTCTTAGATTGCCGTATGGGCAAAATGAGAGTCCTTTCGATAGTACATTCAGTTCGGCAGGTGAAAGGGTTCGTGAGGAAATATTCACTATAAGGTTCCTACCTGTGAGCGGGTCTGGATTCCTGTCGGTTTTGGATCGGTGGGTGCCTCTTCCTCGGCGTATGCGTGTCTTCGGCGTTGTCGATAGCCGCGCCTGGGAAAAAAACGTTGAGAACGGTATGTTGTGGATCTCTCGCTGCCTGAAGAGGACGAGGCGTAGCCTGTATAGGGGGTATATCCATATCCTGTTCGTGAGTCTTGCCATTGCCATCTGTAAACTTTATTGAGTTGATAATCTTCTGTGTCTCGAATAAACTTCGTGCGCTTAGTATTTTCCAAATATTTGCGATGTTCGTCCAATATTTTGTCTGTCTTCTTCTTTAATTCAGACCATTCGGAGGTGGAAGTAGTTGAAAGTAATTGACTTTCGATAGCCGTAAGTTTCTCCTTAGAATCTTTGATTGCTTGCTGTAAATATTCAATACTGAGGACTATTATGTCCAAGGAACATTTGTTTATAATGGTTTCAAATTTCGTACAGTATTCTGTATTGCAGGGAAACAGAGTTGGTCGAAGATGGACTCTCAGTCCCCTGGGAATCCTCTTGTTTTTGAAGTATTCTGCGAGAGTTGCGCAGTGGAGTTCTGAAGAGATTAGTTTTTTCGACTCCCGCTCCCAGTCACGTGTGCGGTATTCGTTATGTGGAACGTGTAGGAAGTCACTTGATACTGTGACTTCAGAGACAATCTTCTCTGCTGCTGTAGATTCATACGAGAAGGTAGTCATCTGGAGGGTGCTCAAGCTCAAAATGTCGTCAATGAAAGAGGGTGGTTGAGCGGCACTCCTGGTAATGGAAGGCGGTGCTCAGTGGTAAGGTGCATATAATTAATATTGAAGAACCACGGCACTCTATAGCTATATTTTGTTTACTTCTTTTATTTCATTTCATTTCATTGTATATATTTTTTTGTAAATATTGTAAATATTTTCATATATCCATCCAAAATTAGTACATCACTGGCCAACGTTTCGGTCTATTTTTCAGACCTTGTTCACGGCCTAATATATAAACAAGTAAATATTGTAAATCATATATACATCAAGAAAAATAGTTATTTGTCATATAATAAACTTTTGACAAAATGATGGTAGTATTGCTGATATCGGCAAGAAAATTGTCATGTAGGGGAAAATATACAAAGTGCACAGAAGTCATATAGACACATGTATAAATACAGGTATAATCAAGTAATCCACCAAATAGATTGGAGGGTAGGTCACAAGCTGATAATAATAATATACAACGAGATGTTGTGATAAGAAAATATGAAAATATATATCCAGATGGCGGTAATGGGATATGGGGTATCTGTGGAAACCAAATGATATAAAGATTAGGTGGAGACCAGACTCGTAGTATTCTTTAAGACCACTGGAGTAACAAACATAAATATAACAAGTATGGCAAGAAGCTGACAGCATGCCTAATTGAGATAATAGCCATAAGTATTGACAGGATCGCAAGTCATAGGAGCGCACATACCTTAGTCTGTATAGTAAGAAGTCTGGGATGGTGTGGGGAGACTAGTATTCTATGCGCTGTATATAGGTAGCGGGGAGCGTGGGGAGGCGTGTCTGGCGCCAGTTTACTGGCGTCATAGATATGCGCAGTGTCGTCTCCCGATGATAATGTGGAGAGACGTGTGTAACCTGCGCGGGCGACTAATGCGCCGGCGCATGCGCAGTTGCGCATACCGGTCTCGTAAGGGAACTGGCAGAACGTAGGCAAAGTAGCGCATGCGCACTAGTAATCTCGATCCTGGTTGAAGGAATTTAAAGAATTTAAACAGCACAGGGGACAGGCGGTCAGCATTTAGCATACAGGAATATTTATATTAGTCTATCATCGTTAGGAGTAAGAATGTCAGATAAAACTAAGATGATAATAAATCTAAGGTAATAAGTATGACACAATCTATTTCTTCTATATATATATATATCTCTATAATACTCTATAATATTATGGTATACTATGGCAGTGGCATGATACTACCTGTAAAATAGTGGTCACTTCACCTGTGAAAAATAGAGAGGGGGGAGGGGGAGGAAAAGGAATTAATATCTAGAGACATATTATATAATAATCTTACGTATATAATGTACAATATACAGTATCTTCGATAATGAGTTAAAATTGAATACTGGTAGTCATATATATCCGTGTGTTAGAGAGAATATAGGCACATTTAGAAAGATTTTTGGAGCACATAGAAAGGTTAGGAAATACAGAAATCAAAGTCTCTATTCAACCCACGGGGTGCCAGGGTGTTCAATTCGAAGATCCAATAAGCTTCGCGTTGTTTTAATCGTGCTATCCTATTTCCTCCGCGTCTCGCCGATCCTACTTGTTCAAGAATTTGATATTGTAATTGATTAATCTGATGATTGGCAGAGATGAAATGGTGTGGTACTGGTAATTCGGTTCTATGACAACGAATGTCCGATTTGTGCTTCGAGATACGATCCCGTACGCATTGGGTGGTTTCACCCACATATGCCAGTCCGCAGGGACACCGAATTAAGTAAACAACATATGAGGTTGCGCATGTGTAAAAACCTTTTGGGTGGTATATTTTGCCTGAATGGGGATGAATAATCCTATTACCTCGAATAACATTATTGCATTGAGTACAATTAAGGCATGGATAGGTTCCTGTTTTAGAAGGAGCCAACGTAGTTTGTCTTAAGGAGGGTTTTAGAGGACCAATATCTGCTTTTACTAGTTTATCTCTCAGGTTTTGGGGTTTTTATCATCTTAGTTTTATCTGACATTCTTACTCCTAACGATGATAGACTAATATAAATATTCCTGTATGCTAAATGCTGACCGCCTGTCCCCTGTGCTGTTTAAATTCTTTAAATTCCTTCAACCAGGATCGAGATTACTAGTGCGCATGCGCTACTTTGCCTACGTTCTGCCAGTTCCCTTACGAGACCGGTATGCGCAACTGCGCATGCGCCGGCGCATTAGTCGCCCGCGCAGGTTACACACGTCTCTCCACATTATCATCGGGAGACGACACTGCGCATATCTATGACGCCAGTAAACTGGCGCCAGACACGCCTCCCCACGCTCCCCGCTACCTATATACAGCGCATAGAATACTAGTCTCCCCACACCATCCCAGACTTCTTACTATACAGACTAAGGTATGTGCGCTCCTATGACTTGCGATCCTGTCAATACTTATGGCTATTATCTCAATTAGGCATGCTGTCAGCTTCTTGCCATACTTGTTATATTTATGTTTGTTACTCCAGTGGTCTTAAAGAATACTACGAGTCTGGTCTCCACCTAATCTTTATATCATTTGGTTTCCACAGATACCCCATATCCCATTACCGCCATCTGGATATATATTTTCATATTTTCTTATCACAACATCTCGTTGTATATTATTATTATCAGCTTGTGACCTACCCTCCAATCTATTTGGTGGATTACTTGATTATACCTGTATTTATACATGTGTCTATATGACTTCTGTGCACTTTGTATATTTTCCCCTACATGACAATTTTCTTGCCGATATCAGCAATACTACCATCATTTTTTCAAAAGTTTATTATATGACAAATAACTATTTTTCTTGATGTATATATGATTTACAATATTTACTTGTTTATATATTAGGCCGTGAACAAGGTCTGAAAAATAGACCGAAACGTTGGCCAGTGATGTACTAATTTTGGATGGATATATGAAAATATTTACAATATTTACAAAAAAATATATACAATGAAATGAAATGAAATAAAAGAAGTAAACAAAATATAGCTATAGAGTGCCGTGGTTCTTCAATATTAATTATATGCACCTTACCACTGAGCACCGCCTTCCATTACCAGGAGTGCCGCTCAACCACCCTCTTTCATTGACGACATTTTGAGCTTGAGCACCCTCCAGATGACTACCTTCTCGTATGAATCTACAGCAGCAGAGAAGATTGTCTCTGAAGTCACAGTATCAAGTGACTTCCTACACGTTCCACATAACGAATACCGCACACGTGACTGGGAGCGGGAGTCGAAAAAACTAATCTCTTCAGAACTCCACTGCGCAACTCTCGCAGAATACTTCAAAAACAAGAGGATTCCCAGGGGACTGAGAGTCCATCTTCGACCAACTCTGTTTCCCTGCAATACAGAATACTGTACGAAATTTGAAACCATTATAAACAAATGTTCCTTGGACATAATAGTCCTCAGTATTGAATATTTACAGCAAGCAATCAAAGATTCTAAGGAGAAACTTACGGCTATCGAAAGTCAATTACTTTCAACTACTTCCACCTCCGAATGGTCTGAATTAAAGAAGAAGACAGACAAAATATTGGACGAACATCGCAAATATTTGGAAAATACTAAGCGCACGAAGTTTATTCGAGACACAGAAGATTATCAACTCAATAAAGTTTACAGATGGCAATGGCAAGACTCACGAACAGGATATGGATATACCCCCTATACAGGCTACGCCTCGTCCTCTTCAGGCAGCGAGAGATCCACAACATACCGTTCTCAACGTTTTTTTCCCAGGCGCGGCTATCGACAACGCCGAAGACACGCATACGCCGAGGAAGAGGCACCCACCGATCCAAAACCGACAGGAATCCAGACCCGCTCACAGGTAGGAACCTTATAGTGAATATTTCCTCACGAACCCTTTCACCTGCCGAACTGAATGTACTATCGAAAGGACTCTCATTTTGCCCATACGGCAATCTAAGACTTTTTTCTCTGGAACAGGAACTTAATAGTTTCTACAGAACCCTCCGACTCAAGACACACTTTGCACAACAGATCACCACGCCATTAACAGTTACACCACCAACTCCTCTATCTATTAAGACAATGGGCCTTAAAAACAAAAGCAATTATATGCCCCCCAAAACATATCATGGTGTTGAAGCATATATCGACCTTATAAACCGTGATATTAAAAATAGTACTGCCGCTCTTAAAAATGGTAATTTACATGTCACGACTAATCTCAAAAGTGAAGAACATATTGCTCTCAATACCCTACAGTCAGACAAAACCATTACTATTAAACCAGCTGACAAAGGAGGTGCGATAGTTATAATGGATACCTCATTCTATATCCAAGAAATACAAAAACAACTATCTGATACCACCACCTACGAGCAAGTCCAATACAACCCCACTTTTCAACTGACTAAGGATATCACGACATTTCTAGACCACCACCTACAACTCAATACTATTGATAAACCCACACATACCTTCCTTCTGAATAACAATCCGATTCTTCCAGTTTTTTACATTCTACCGAAAATTCATAAAAATCTCACACATCCACCAGGTAGACCAATAGTAGCCTCCACTGACTCCCTACTTTCACCACTATCCAAGTTCCTAGAGAAAATACTTACCCCACTTATTAAACAAACGCGATCATTTCTATTAGATACATCACAGTTCCTATCTATCATTACTAACCTTCACGACCTACCCCCAGACAGTTTACTTGTGACATTAGATGTAAATAGTCTATACACTTCAATCTCACATGACAAAGGAATTGAAGCGGTCACAATACTATTGAGAACATCTGAACTCTCTCCATTAGCACAGAGCTTTTGTATTGATCTATTAAAATTCGTCCTCCAACATAACTTTTTCATGTTCGGTGACAATTTTTACATTCAGAGGAAGGGGACTGCAATGGGTGCACATGTGGCGCCACCCTACGCTAATGCCTTTATGGCACACTTTGAGGATAATTGGGTTTATCCCAATGACCTATTCCAGTCACATGCAACATCATGGCACCGATATATCGACGATATATTCTGTATATGGAGAGGCGACCATACTACATTTTCTACCTTCCTATCATACATCAACAGTATTGACCCTGACCTACAATTTACAGCACATACCGATCTACAATCTATCAGTTTTCTAGACACGATTGTCATTAAAACATCCCATGGCACATTGACTACAGACTTATACCGTAAACCGACCGACAGGAACACTCTCCTTCACTATTCAAGTTGTCATCCTCGTACCACTAAACATTCCCTACCTCGATCACAGTTCCAAAGAGTATCCAGAATAGTTAAGGACCCTACACTTTGTAAACAAAGATTAGAAGAAATGTCACAAAAATTTCAGGACAGAGGGTATCCACTGGCATTACTTACACGGGAACAGACTCTTCCTACACGCTCGAATTCCTCTTCTAATACCACCCCATCATCTCCCCGTCTCCCACTAGTAGTGACATATCATCCCATCATGCCCAAAATCCAAACAATTATAAAAAAACATTGGCCAATTCTCACCCAATCATATCCAGACATTCCAGAATTCCAATCTCCAGTCCGCATGTGTTATAAAAGACCCCAAAACCTGAGAGATAAACTAGTAAAAGCAGATATTGGTCCTCTAAAACCCTCCTTAAGACAAACTACGTTGGCTCCTTCTAAAACAGGAACCTATCCATGCCTTAATTGTACTCAATGCAATAATGTTATTCGAGGTAATAGGATTATTCATCCCCATTCAGGCAAAATATACCACCCAAAAGGTTTTTACACATGCGCAACCTCATATGTTGTTTACTTAATTCGGTGTCCCTGCGGACTGGCATATGTGGGTGAAACCACCCAATGCGTACGGGATCGTATCTCGAAGCACAAATCGGACATTCGTTGTCATAGAACCGAATTACCAGTACCACACCATTTCATCTCTGCCAATCATCAGATTAATCAATTACAATATCAAATTCTTGAACAAGTAGGATCGGCGAGACGCGGAGGAAATAGGATAGCACGATTAAAACAACGCGAAGCTTATTGGATCTTCGAATTGAACACCCTGGCACCCCGTGGGTTGAATAGAGACTTTGATTTCTGTATTTCCTAACCTTTCTATGTGCTCCAAAAATCTTTCTAAATGTGCCTATATTCTCTCTAACACACGGATATATATGACTACCAGTATTCAATTTTAACTCATTATCGAAGATACTGTATATTGTACATTATATACGTAAGATTATTATATAATATGTCTCTAGATATTAATTCCTTTTCCTCCCCCTCCCCCCTCTCTATTTTTCACAGGTGAAGTGACCACTATTTTACAGGTAGTATCATGCCACTGCCATAGTATACCATAATATTATAGAGTATTATAGAGATATATATATATATAGAAGAAATAGATTGTGTCATACTTATTACCTTAGATTTATTATCATCTTAGTTTTATCTGACATTCTTACTCCTAACGATGATAGACTAATATAAATATTCCTGTATGCTAAATGCTGACCGCCTGTCCCCTGTGCTGTTTAAATTCTTTAAATTCCTTCAACCAGGATCGAGATTACTAGTGCGCATGCGCTACTTTGCCTACGTTCTGCCAGTTCCCTTACGAGACCGGTATGCGCAACTGCGCATGCGCCGGCGCATTAGTCGCCCGCGCAGGTTACACACGTCTCTCCACATTATCATCGGGAGACGACACTGCGCATATCTATGACGCCAGTAAACTGGCGCCAGACACGCCTCCCCACGCTCCCCGCTACCTATATACAGCGCATAGAATACTAGTCTCCCCACACCATCCCAGACTTCTTACTATACAGACTAAGGTATGTGCGCTCCTATGACTTGCGATCCTGTCAATACTTATGGCTATTATCTCAATTAGGCATGCTGTCAGCTTCTTGCCATACTTGTTATATTTATGTTTGTTACTCCAGTGGTCTTAAAGAATACTACGAGTCTGGTCTCCACCTAATCTTTATATCATTTGGTTTCCACAGATACCCCATATCCCATTACCGCCATCTGGATATATATTTTCATATTTTCTTATCACAACATCTCGTTGTATATTATTATTATCAGCTTGTGACCTACCCTCCAATCTATTTGGTGGATTACTTGATTATACCTGTATTTATACATGTGTCTATATGACTTCTGTGCACTTTGTATATTTTCCCCTACATGACAATTTTCTTGCCGATATCAGCAATACTACCATCATTTTTTCAAAAGTTTATTATATGACAAATAACTATTTTTCTTGATGTATATATGATTTACAATATTTACTTGTTTATATATTAGGCCGTGAACAAGGTCTGAAAAATAGACCGAAACGTTGGCCAGTGATGTACTAATTTTGGATGGATATATGAAAATATTTACAATATTTACAAAAAAATATATACAATGAAATGAAATGAAATAAAAGAAGTAAACAAAATATAGCTATAGAGTGCCGTGGTTCTTCAATATTAATTATATGCTCCCCCTCACTCACTGGAAGCCATTTGGCACCAGGAGAGAGATAGTTTGTGGACTCTCACTGCATTCTTTGGTGGCCATTTGGCACCAGGAGAGGTATGGAGTGTTCTCGGCATGCATGCTGGTACCTGCATTCCTTGGATATAATGGAGGCCATTTTGGCACCAAAAATGACAGAAATAAAAGCAGGCCCAGCATGCATGTGGAACCTACACTCGCTGAATTATATGGTAGCCGTCATGGCACACAACAGGTAGAATTTAGTGTTAGGAACCCGTCTAACAGAGATCGCCTTGACGTGCAGCAGACGGGCTGAAATAATTTTGTACAAAATGATTTGCCAAGCATCTCTAATTTATTAGTGTAGCACTTGCAATTATGATGCAATTTTGTACTTTATTTGGTTTGCAGAGAGCTGTTGCATTGCATGTTTTGTGTTACAATAGTGTACCATAAGCTCCCCCTAGTGGTGTCTGCAGAGGACAGAATTTCATCAGTTATGTCCGTGAAGGGAATTGTGTGCTCTGTGGCTGTAAAAAGTAGCTCTGACTGCCTAGCACAATCACAGCATCCCATCTTGCTATAGACTCAATTTTGCAACAGATTTTGTTAACCTCTAAAAGGATTGGCCCATCTCAAACTTTGGTGGCATATTGCTAGGATATTCCATCAATGTGGCATATCCTAGAAATATTTCTAGAATGGGACACGCAAAGTGAACGAGGGCACACTGAACATGTGTGGCCACCCTTCTATGGGAGTGCCGAAAATAGCCAAGAGCTGGCTCAGCTATTTCCGGAACTCCAATAGAGGTAAATGGACAGGTGGCAGCGCATGCGCAGCATGCTCTCCATTCACGTCTATAGAAGTTGAATGTGCCCGTTCGGCTCTTTTGGAAGTAGAGAAAATGCTGAGCATGTATGGTGCACTCTCATTCACTTTGGAGCATATCATTGCAATATTCCACCAATGTGTGAGATGGACCAATCCCTTTAATGAAAACCTGTAAAAATTCCTTGAGTGCATGGCATTAAAATGAAAGGTTGAAAGGGCAAGGAAATATGGGCGCTATGTTTGCTTTAAAGACATTATTCCAATTCCCCTGATTTGCACAGCTTTTCTGGCAGCATGTGAGGGAAGAGCATGGAAAGACCCCCAGATGTCCGCACCGACTGTGCGCTCAAGGCATCTGACTGATAAAAAGCCCAGCGCCTCAGTGAGATGGATTTAAATCATTGCCCCAGGCAGTGGTCTCTTATTAAATACATCCCGCACACTTTTGTATGGATATTTGCATACGTTGGGCTTTTAAAAGAATCATCCATCTGTTTCCCTTAAACAAAGCAGGAAAATAACCCTTTGTCTGCTGGACAGGTTCATAATTAGCCAAAAGTATGAATTTCACCGACAATGCAGCATAACATGGAGAAGAGCAGCACACAATCCAATGGTCATTCTGACTGAAATAACGTCTGGTGGGGTAATATGAAATAGCAAAAATGTTAGAATATGTAGATATAGCTGAGCCAAAGGTGTTGTTCTACTCTTTGTGGCTGTGTTTCCTGCAGTAAGTTCACCTGCAGTCCTGTGTTAGGCCTCCTGCACACGAACGTGTGCGCCCCGCAAATTGCAGGCCGCAATGCACGAACACTGACCGTGGGGCAGCCGCAGCGGATCGCGGACCCATTCACTTCCGCAAAAAGATAGGACATGTTCTATCTTTTTGCGGAACAGAAGTATGGGACGAAATCCTATGGAAGCATTCTGCATCTTCGGATTTGCGTAGCTATTGAAGTGAATGGGTCCGCATCCGTCATGCAGAATGCCCACGGAACAGCGGATCCGTGTATTGCGGATTCGTGTGCAGGAGGCCTTGAACAGCAGATCATGAGTTGGTGCGAATTTAACTCTGCTACCTACAAGCTATATCATCAGGGCTTAGGTAATATCCTTCCCAGTCCCAATGTGTTTAATTCCCTTACCTTTTTCCACATGCATGTTTGCTGTCAGGGAATGGAAACATTCTCATGTGTCAGACGGCTGTGTATAGTTTGGGAAAAATCTAAGAAAGATCATCATGTGGGTGCATTATGGCAGACCTGCGGATGAGCAGGAACTCACTGCATCATAAATCACTATGATGCTGTGAGTTCAGTTCAGAAGAGCTGTGGTTGGTTCGATAGATGCAACAGCCACGTTGACCGCTTTTCCCGGACTGCACACGACAACTGACCGCAGTCTTAGGCCTAATTTGCAGGACCATGTATCAGAACCGCATCTCATCTGCATTTTTTGCGGTGGTCCCATTGAAGTCAACGGGTCCACAAAAATACAAATCGCACAGAGAAGCCATCTGTTTGCTGTCTGCGGTTTGCGGATATGTTGCCTAGAAACGCCAGGGACTGCCATCTAAGCCATGGGCAAACCGTAGAGACAAGCCCTGGAAGAGCTGTCCACAGTTTTCTGTGGACCATATGCAAAGAAACCATAACTAGATGTGGAGAAACTTATGCAATGACCTGGAGGGGAGGGGAAGAGTAGAGGAGTGGTAGTGGCAGGGGTGCACCACCAATGAGGCCAGGTGAGGCAATCGCCTCAGGCAGCACCAGGTAGGGGCAAGAGGGGAGCAGCAGAAGAGCCATGGGCAATGTATATTGCTCCATTAGGGTCCATTCACACGTCCGCAAAATGGGTCCGCATCCTTTCCGCAATTTTGCGGAACGTGTGCAGACCCATTTATTTTTTAATGGGGCCGGAATGTGCTGTCCGCATCCGCATTTCCGGATCCGCACTTATGCATCCGTGCTTCCGTTTCTGCAAAAAAATAGAACATGTCCTATTCTTGTCCGCAATTGCGGACAAGATTAGGCATTTTTTATTTCAGTGCCGGTGATGTGCGGTCCGCAAATTGCGGAATGCACATTGCCAGTGTCTGTGTTTTGCGGATCCGCAAAACACTTACGGTTGTGTGAATGGACCCTTAGTCTGTATAGAAATCACTATATTGCAGTTCAGTGCTGCCTCCTAGTGGCCTAAACTGGGATATGCTAACAATGAGCCTGGAAGCCTAGTACAGGCTGTGGCTTATTTATAGAACATGGTGCTTTTCCCGCTCTCCGCTGGGGGAAAGCGCACCTGAAGAGGAATCCCAGACTTCCGGTTTTTAACACTCTCAGATGCCGTGAGTGAGGGGAACTCATTGCTGTGAGGGGAGGGGGGAGGGGGCATGTGGCGTATTCTGGGGCCATAAGGGTGAAGAACTATTGCATTTTGGGGGGCATAATAGGGGTTGGATAACCCTTTTAACCATTAAGATACCAGAGGTTTTTTCATTTTTGCATTTTCTTTTTTCTTTCCTATCTTCCTTGAGCCATAACTTTTTTTTTTTCCGTTCACATATCCATATGAGGGCTTATTTTTTGCGGTACAAGTTGTACCTTAATGTGGCATACAATGTAGTGGGCAGCAGGCAAAAAATTCCAAATAGGGTGGAATTGAAAAAAACCAACAATTCCTCCACCGTTTTATGGGTTTTGTTCCTACGGCGTTTCCTTTGCGGCAAAACTGACCTGTGCCCTTTGTTCTCTGGGTCAGTAGGAATACAAAGTGGGTGTGGCAGGGGAGGAGCCAGGACAGGTGGTGGGATGGGCAAAGGTGGGTAGTGGGCGGAGTTAGGGGCCCAATTAAGATTCTTGCTATGGGGCCCAATGGCTGGGACCCACAACTATATCAACAACGGAGGCCCGAAAGTGCTGGAGAGTGCACTGCGCATGCACCCTCCATGAATTTTCTATGGGGCTGTCAAAAATACCCAAACGCTGTATCGGCTATTTCCGTGGGGCCTATAGAAGTAAATGGGAGCGGAGGCCGGTCATGCGCGGTGTGCTCCCATTCACTTCTATGGGGAGAGCGCTTGATGGTGGCCGGACCAGAGTCCTCCAGCCACCACCTTGCGGGGCTCCGTTCCCGATATAGATGCGGGTCCCAGCGGTGGGACCCGCACCTATAAGACAATGGGGGCATATCCTAGCGATATGCCCCCATTGTCTGAGATGAGGCAACCCCTTTAACACTGATTTGTTTGCCATCCATTGCCCCAATGTAATTGGGAAACTGCAGAATATTAGAAGCTCTCAGCGATATAGAGCTAGTCTTCCATCTCAGGTTGTGGCATCACGTCTCTCAGAATCTCTGCCAGATGACTTCACAAGTCTGTTGGATAATCTGAGAAATAGTAGAAGTCTCAGCTGGAACTCGAAAACCAGTAATGCAGATGAGTTTCTGGAAATAAAGAGAGAAAAGGAAATGTCAGCAAGGTAGCCAGGTAAGGCTACTCTCACATCTGCAGCATGGATTGTTCAGAGAATAGCCTGGTGGAATTCACCGGAACCAGCACTGCCGGATGCAACCAGAATACCCGCTGGCCCTTTTAACTATAATGAGGTCCGGCAGAGATCCATCCGCAATCCGGCAAATATGCTGAGAATTGGCTGGACACAAACTGCTGCAAACTTCCGTTTGTGTCTGGCCGATTCCCGGCATTCTGTGGCGGAACTTGCAGCCGGATCGTAGTGCTGCTGATGTAAAAGTAGCCTAACAAAGAGTGAAAAGGTTATGTGTTCTTACCTTAGGGTGACGATGAGCCGTTCCACAGAAAATACACCGCGCCTCATGTTGGTGCCCTGGAAGGTGAAGCCAGGACGCAGGTCCGCAAGCAGAAGGTCAAAATTGGGCACCAACATACAATAGAGGCTGTGGAACTTCTCACGGTGCTGCTGCAGGTCCGAGTATAGAGTGCAGAATTGGCCTTTCCTGGACCGCTGGGAGACAATGGGGTGAACCCAATGCACAAAGCACCACGAAATGCGGATTCGTGGCTTGCAGCTGGCAAAAGGGATAACGGTTTTGTGCATGTAGCCTTAGATCTAACAAGGAACTTATCCCTCACTGAATGCACTGAAGTATAAAACATAATAATTAACGTTAAAAAAATCAGGCAACAGTCAGACAATAGATATTCCATAAATCACAAATCTAAAGGCCCAATTAATCAAACACAGTAGTAAAATGTAACATAAATAAATGGTGCACATGGAGGCAATGTGGAGGTCCAGAAACAGGATAAGGGTAGGGGGACAGCGGATCACCGTCCCTAGATACACCCTGAATACCCCTATCAACAGGGAACTGCCCCAAAGGTGGGGAAACCCTATACAGGAACCTACACCTAGTGCACCCTATGGAAACCCTATGCTGTGTTTCCTCCTGATGGGATGTTCAGGAAGTAGTGAGGGGGGCAATGCCCAAGTGCAGCAAAGATGTCAAAAAGTATCCAATAAGATTAATAAATAGGTGATTGTCGCCCAGACCATGGGCTGATACTGGCGATTATTATCGGTTATGTTTTATACTTCCATGCATTCAGTGATGTCCTAATGTTGTGACATGACACAATTAACAGGTGGCTCACCTGCAACCATCTGACACTTAAAGACTATATACACCCTTGGAGACTATTTTTGTTTGTGATTGCATTTTACGCATTTTTGGCTAAAAATCATATTTTCAATTGGCCTTTATTAAAAAATATTGAGCCGTTCTGTCACAAATGGCTCTGTACACAAAAGAGGATTCCATATTGTTAATAAAGGCCAATAGAAAAAAAGATTTTAGCCCAAAAAATTTTTTTGATCATAATAAAAAAATTGCCCCCAAAGAAGTACCTAGCCTTTAAATTTACCTTATGCCTACCAACCTTATTGTTTGTCTCCATGTTAGTTCCCATTCATCTAGTAATATTCTGGTGTTTGTCTCTTATTCTTGCAATTTCCTAGACAGGGGGCAGCCCCCTCTTCCAAACATTGACCCATGGCCCTTGGTGTCCCCCAGTGTCTAAGACGGGTGACCTATGATTTTTAATATATGTAATGGTGTTAGCAATCTCAGATTAACACCAATATTCA